>NC_086449.1:22905947-23085947 GCF_028390025.1 Pseudophryne corroboree
TACCGAATGTAAAAAGGGAAGGGCGTATTGCCACAAAAGGATTCCATCGATGTGGCAGCTGTATGGGCTGTCGCGAGATTAAGAGTGACGGATCAAAAAAATTAGAGAGAGTACAGATTAATGATAAAATTTGGAATTTGAAGGATTTTATCACATGTAACATGAATAATGTGGTTTATTTTATAGAATGTACGTGTCACCTTTTTTACATAGGTCGTACTTCTAGACCTCTGAAGATACGCATTAGCGAACACTGTAGGAATATCAAAAAAGGTTTAGACATGCATGCGTTATCTAACCACTTCAAAAAACACCATAATTGCTCAACCAAAAACATTGTGAGGTTTGCAGGGATCAAACTGGTTTGATGCAATCAACGCCAGAAAGATATTGCCACTTTAATGGCAAAGTGCGAGATGCAATGCATGTATGATTTTAATACAGGATCCCAAAGGAATTAACAATGATTTTGAGCTGAAGTGGTTTTTATGATTGGTGACGGACTTTTATCTTTTGCACTACTCTCTTGCTAATTTTAGTTTTCATTTTAAATCTTTTATGCTATGTTCATTATCCATACATTCAGATATTTTTGGTTGATATATCATGTATAGCTCCATACATTTTTTTGTGGGGCTAGGTTATATGGGTTCATATTTTTAGCTTCTGTTAAATTTGCTGCCATCGATTTTAACTATTATATGTATTTGAATTTTTTATATATTTATCTTGAGTTGATATGCTGCTATTATATGATATTTGAAACCCCTATTGATATGCCGCTATTGGTTTCTACTGCTGTCTCCCCTTCTGCTGTAGAGAACATAAGAACGTCATTTTTGTTATTTCCCCTTCACTTCAATGACCCGGAAGTGACGTATCGGGCCATTAGACTCGATGCTTTACCTTCGGCTGCAGTACCACTATAACAGGAAATGACAGAGCGGGACCACAGCAACTAGATGCTCCCGCCCTCTGGATGTATTCACACAAGGGGCTGTACCTGGAAGTGATGTAGCAGTGGGAGTATGTGGGTGTCGTGTTGGGGGAGATGACGCTGCGGGTCCTTGACCAATGGGTGTGATCGTGGTTCCGGTCGTCATGGCAACCTGTGACACCACGTTTTGGACTACTGATGATCAGCTGTGTGTGGAGGATTTTCATTGGACAGTTATAGTTTAAATTACTGGAAATTAGACATACAGGTCATTGCCTTGACAAAGACCCACGGCCTAAGGGTTGAAACGCGTTGGTGCCACAGGAGGGGGATCCGCTGCCTCTGTGTGGGACTGGAGACTCTGGAGCTGCTTTGCCCGAAGGAAAATCCCAGATTACCCACCCGGGGGTGGGGGGGGGGGTGGGGGAGGGACACCTGGTGACTGTTAACATACGCATTTTGAGAACTGCTTTCTCAACAGTTCTCAACACCTTCTGGTAATTATGCTCCCCTCTTTTCCATTGCACAGGAACATAGGGGGACCTCTTCATTTTTTTTTTAAACACTGTATGTCAATTGTTTTATTGTGATCTGTGATGTATCATTAAATGTTATTACTACACATGGAAAGATTCTATTCTCTCTACATGTGCTGTTGATCACTATTGGAGGATCTCTTTGCAAAGGAGGAATTGCCATTCGTCAACAAGGAATGTACACGTGAATTTTATACATCCTATATCTGAGGCGCCTTGTCGATTACTGTTACACACTCCTTTTTACATAATATCACCGAGATGTATGATGACACCTTCAGGTATACGGGAAGGGAGTTACAAGCCTACAAGAAGGAACTGATCCAGCACAGGATGGTCCTTAATTACATTACAGCCATGACAGGTGGGTACTGTGTTACCCTGACAACTCAATATGGCGTGAAGTGTAGTACGTATATCACGAATAGCACTGACGACCCCACGGAGATCATCGATCAAAAGATGGATGAGATCTTGCAGTTGAAGTGGGAGTTCAGGAGGAAGCACAACCTTACTCTAGCGACTGTGGGTAATGAACTGACCAGCTGGGTCTCATGGTTGAACCCACGCAAATGGTTCTCAGGGTTAGGAGAGTGGGCTCAAAATGTCATTATGTGTGTGGGAAAGTTTCTCCTTTGTATCCTGGGAATCATCATAATTATTGGTCTGATATTCAGGTGTGTTTGAATTCTAGCGCGGCGCAAACATGGCACAAATTTGATGAGTCTAAGGAGCGAGAGCGCTGTTACAGCAGCAGATTTAATTTATGACCCATCTATAGAAACTGTATTATGATAAGGATTGTAAATGAATTTCATGGCCTCTTTCTTTCACCATTTTTCTCTGTCTCCCCCTCTGCCCAGAAACATCCAACCAGAAAAGACGTCAACCCTACCCAAATGTTTATGTGAATGTATTTATATATATATATATATATATATATATATGTGTGTCTTTTCTTCATCTCTGCAACCCTCAGTTAATGGCACACATAGTCGACAGGTGTTATCCACATATAGTAGCATTCACATATGTTCCCCCTTCACGTATCATCAACTAAATGTGCTCCCTATTTATTGGAATAAGAAGCCAAAAAGAGCTCATTTACAGACAGTTAATACAGGATGAGAATGATTTACTGTATACTTCGCAATACCTCGAGCTTACTTAGAACACATACGGCACGATGATACATGCCCCTCAGACATTGATTCATAAATACATGCTTTTTACTATCCCACTAGGCTATACATTTCCCACCTACAACTCTCCCCCGATCAGTCAAGTTTTTGTATATACTGTATTGTATTAGGTAATATTTTTCTGTTTATTAGTTAAGAGTGGCAGTTATTGATGACTGCCAAAGGGTGGACTGTCGAAGTCGGAAAATATTACAGTACACACACCACGTAAAAAAGCCACACAGATGGCCTCCGTGCACGTGCTTGTTCTGCCGTGCGTGCACATATTCGCAAATTGCGTACGACCGCTCGCGTGGTCGTGCGTGTTAGCGCAAGGTATGAGTAATTACGGTAGCATTTGTACTCGCATGGAAAAGCCACAAAAACATATCATATATTAAATCCACATAGTGCACAATGTACACATAGCCCACATGCACCGCACCAGCAATTTATACTTGTTTAAATGGAACAGCAACAAAGGGATTCACCTTTACAGGATATGAGAGGACAGCATTAGGTTATAAGATGGTGTTTGGTATCCAACTGTAGGGTATTTTAAGGGCAACATTCCGGTAGCAGTTTGCAGAAGATAGCACGCTCCTGCGCAAAATTATGTGCAGGAACAGAATATTACTATTATACTGTATTTACTGTATTCTGATATTCGGCGGGAACCCAGTGGAGACCAACTGCAATCACACCTGGAACGGACATTGCCCACCCTTTCAAACCAACCTATGACCCCTCCTGTACTGTAAACAACCAACCCTTTGACCTATGGATGAAGAGGTTACAGTTTCTATTGTATTGTGTTTTTACCAATTGTATAAAAGCCAAAGCAGCCTAGCCGGTCACTCTCTCTCTGAAGGGTCATTTTTCCTGATTGATCTGAGCACCGGGACCATGTGGCGCTGGCGAAACCAAACATATGTACCATTGCATTGTAGCCTCTTTTCTGTTAGTTTGATTGTATTGTTGTTGTAATCCCCTTTTATCAATTATATGTTGGTGGGTCGGATCCCAACTTCTTAAATACCATTGGTGTTGTGTCTCTTTCCCTGCTAAGTTTATAAGTGTATTTCAGGCACACGTGTAGCTGCATAGTGCTCACGGCATGTCTTTGTGTGTGTATGCACCGCGTGTACTTTGTATGTCCGTCGCGGCATTTGTACGCAAATTGTGCACATGGTACGGGGGCTTTGTACGCTAACTGTGTAAAAAGTACGTAGGCTAAGGATTGAATACAGCGGCCGCAGCGGCTCGATTATAGAGTGTATTGGGTGTATTTTAAAGTGTTGCTTTTAGTCCTGTTAGTAAATCAGCATTTACAGCGGGAAAGAATAAACACATCAAAATACTTTATTTAATTAAAAAATAATATATAAATAAATACACAAAAAAAAAATGTGGGCACGGCTGGGAAGCAAAGCCAGGGTGAATGCGGACACTGTAACCGTTATGCCACAACCGACCATGGTACAAATAGGACCTCTGGGTCTATATGTGATGTGTTGTACCGGATTGCTTTACAAAAAAAAACTTAACAGATTTTATCCTCTATCCATGTAGAAAAAGTAATGGAGCCCTCCTTGAAGTCATATTAATGAGACAGGGACCCAGTGGCACTGTACATTAAATATTTCAGGCCATTTGAAGCAACTGAACCGGAAATGCTGTCCGAAATATTAATGCTGTTTATGCTTACACAATCCAGGAAATTGTACCCAATATAACGACAATATTGATAGTGAATGGGCAGCACTGTGGTTGGGGTATTTGCTTTGTTACAGGCATACAGAAAGCTCAGCTGTAAAGAATAAACACACCAAAATACTTTATTTAATTAAAAAATAATATATAAATAATGCTGTTTATGCTTATACAATCCAGAAATTTGTACCCAATGTAAGGATAAAATAAATTGAGTGAACAGGGCGGCAGAGTGTCATTGTATTTTGTGGAAAGGGATTTCTTTTTAAATGGAATAACGTGATTGGACAGGCTCTCACAGATCACTGCCTACCGCCACAACATTGTCTTCAGTCTTAACGTGGAGCATTCGCCACCCAGCGGTTAAACGGTGTATTACATGGCGTGGGACACAACGCCCGCCATAATGTTATTTACAACTCGCGATACAGGACCCTAAATAGCGCGCTATGAGCAACGATATATGAGGGCATATCTGTATATCCTGATTCCTATGCAGAATTGGTCTGTATTTGTGTTGGCGCATAGCAACAACTATAGACTGTGTTGTTTGAAGATATACTGGATGGACAGCAAATAGTATTGTGTCCTAAGCTATAACTTTGTAGTATTTATTGTGTAAATGCATTCTCTAATATATTCTTGTTTATTCTCCATATTATGCTATGTGTTAAGCTATATAAAGTTATATGTACACAGGGCTACTACTGTGTGTGCATTACTACTTTGTAAGGGATACTACTACTGTAGGCATTATGTGTAAGGGACACTACTGCTGTGGGCATCATGTATATTGGGCACTACCTCTGTGTGGGAATCATGAGGAATGCCCTCCCACGCACAATAAGAATCGCCTCTAGTCTCCAATCCTTTAAATGCTCCCTGAAAAACTCACCTTTTCAGACAAGCCTATCAAATTCCAGACCAACCCACATAACCACATAACCTTCAGAGCTTCCTTATTTAATTCCATCCTCTCTGTACAGTATACATAACATCACACCCACCTGACACTTGGCCAACATTGTGGGGTGATCATATCATACAACCCATTAAGAACCTAGCAATCCGGTGGACCATTATGCAATAGGTAGCATCTATCCTTGTGTATTTTTGTCTATTTCCCTATAGTTTGTAAGCTTGCGAGCAGGGTCTTCCTACCTCTATGTCTGTCTGTTATTACCCAGTTTGTTCTATTACTGTTGTTCCAATTGTAAAGCGCAACAGAATATGCTTCGCTATATAAGAAACTGTTAATAATTAATAATAAATGTGTAAGGGGCACTATTAGGCATAATGTGTATGGGGCACAACAACTCTGTGGGCATAATGTGTAAGAGACACTACTACTGTGGTCATCGCGTGTAAGGTGCACTACTACTGTGGCATAATGTTATGTGGCGCTACTACTATATGAACATAATGTGTAAGGGGGACTACTGTGTGGGCATAACTTGTAAGGTGCAATACTATTGTGTGATCATAACATGTAAGGGTCAATACTACTGAGGGCATCATGTTTATGGAGCACTTCCACTGTGTGGGCATAATGTGCAAGAGGCACTGCTACTGTGGGCATCATGTGTAAGTGGCACTATTACTGTGGGCATAATGTGTAAGGGAACAACAACTTTAGGTGCATAGCATGTAAGGGGCAGTACCACTGTGTGGGCATAATGTGTAAGGGGAACTATTATTGTGTGGGCATAAAGTTTAAATGGCAATACTAATGGACTAGTACTGTGGGGGATAATATGTATAAGGGGTACTACTGTGTAGTGTTGTGTGAATAAGGGACTCTAGTGTATGGTGTAATGTGTAAGGGGTACTACTGTGTGACATAATGTGTAAGGAGCAGTACTGTGTGACATAATATGTATAAGGGGTACTACTGTGTAGTGTAATGTGAATAAGGGACACTACTATGCATTGTAATGTGAGAAAAGGGCACTACTGTGTATTGTAGTGTCATTTGAATTTGGGGGACCATTGCGTGACCACAAATTTTCCCCACAAGACCACGCCCTTTATTTTAAAATATGGTGGTGAGGCACCAATGCTCTTTCTGGCACCATAATGTCTAGTTAAGGCTCTGATTAATTGTATACTATATTGTACTGTTTGCTGTCTTGCAATGTCTTATCATGTACTGTTTTGCAGTTTCCCCCCTCCGCAATGCTGCGGATCACATGTGGCGCCCTATAATAAAAATAACAACCTTTATTAGCTGTTACTGTATAGGGTTAAATGGGCCAGTACAACAGATGTCTTGATCAAACAAGCACCAAAAATATTGAAATTGTCTGGAAGATCACTATGTGCCTGTGTGTTCCTGGCAGTACAATGGATAATAACCCAATGCACACACTGGGGAAAACAAACAACATACATGACCAATCCTGGTCCTACACGGCTCCATTTTTACTACAAGCACAGTAAATAAAAAGTGTCACCGCTGTATCTGTCTCAGTACCTGCAGCAGCCAGACAGGATGGAGTCCAGGAGGCAGGTGTTTGGGCTGTTATGTCTTCTGCTTTTCTGCATGTCTGCTGGAGAGGGGCAAATATGTTATCATCCATACCCCCAAGCCTCTAATGCTAAATATGGTTACAATTTGGATGTACATTTTGGTCCATATCTTTCAAAAGCCGTTGGATTCCTTCTAAAGGTGAGGTATTTACTGCAGTGTGTAGATTACCCTTCCTAGAATTTCACTCGCTTCCAAGTATGATCTTACAAAGTCCATAGCCAAGATGAGACTGGACTACCAGGTTCCTCATCAGCAATGCATGAGATATTTTTGTGACTTTTATATATTTTATTTCATATCTTGATCAAAACATTTAAGCTTGCAGCCCCCATCAAGGGACCCTATTTCGCTACAAGTTCTTACCGTGAGTGTGAGTGCAAAGCCTCTCTACTTTTTCAGATCTTTGTAATAAGAAAAAGTCTGGAGACTTTCCATTAAACTTCCCCTTCTTCTACTGTCTACGTGGATCTAGTTAAAACTCATATAGCACTGAATAAGCTACTCTTAGACAAAGTCAAGCACTCCATTTGGAAATGGCATATCCGATATTACAAATGCAGTAACAAACAAGGAAAAATGTTGGCTAAAGCTCTCCGTGCGCAGAAGGCTCTCTCTTGTATTTCCATTATTAAAGACGAGAGGGTCCTTGCTCTTCATGATACCCATAATAAAGCATTATGTAAGTATTTCCTTTACTTTATAATCTGTCCGCCTCAGAAGCCTACCCTGATGTCTTGGCAAAACAGCATAGGGTTCCCCAAGCTTGCTGAACTAGATATGGTGGTATTGGAGAAGCCTTTTACTCTGCTTGAATTGGAAGTGGTAAACAAATTGACTCCTGCTGGCCCAGATGGTATCACCATCAATTACTGCAAACCTTTAAATATAAAATAACTCCATTGCTCCTGGCAGCTTATAGCACTGTTTCAGAAGAGTCCCACTTTTCTAGACAGTTTTGAAAAGCTCACATTAGAGTAATTCAAAAAAAAAACCCGTATAGTAAACTGTATTGCTGTGGGATCCTATGCGGCGTAATACTGATTTGTAATTTTAAACAGCTCTGCACAACACATGTGTAGCTTAATGGCTCTCTGTGAAACACTCTTAATATAGGCTGTTAAATGCAGGGAGTTTTAGCACATAAGTCTGAGTGAATTAAAGCAGCAAATGGCTACTGAAATCCATCTAACTATACGGGACTGAGTGTAATACAGTTTACCATACGGGGGATATTATGACGTTTGTCAGCCACTATAAAATCAGCTGCAAAGCAGCATCTTGTTACATGCTTCCTATTCACACTTTTTAGGATAGGAATCACATATGGAGCCAATTATACTAATTAGACTAAGGTAGTGTGCTGTATATTGGGAATACACATGTGAATACCACTATATATAAATGACAGCAGCCCCGTGCAAATTATTCCCGTGATAAGGCTTCTGTAACCCTTTGAAACTGATGAATATAGAGCAATGGTGATATTTAATGTAGCACTGTGTAGCATTGGACACAATTGCATTTACTAGTTGATTGTTTAAAACCAGCCTGGCAGCAGCATTATACCATACTTGCCTACCTGACCATCTCCGTGAGGGAGAAAATGCTCTGTTCCTGGACTTTCCTGGTAATGTATAATTGCCATCACCTGTGGTGAAACACCTTTCTTATCAATTAACTAGCTCACCACAGGTGATGGCAATCATACATTACCAGGAAGGTCCAGGAACAGAGCATTTTCTCCCTCATGGAGAGGGTCAGGTAGGCAAGTATGCATTATACTACACATTTCAGAGACTGCTAAGAAAAGGATGTACACATGAAGCTGATTTAGGTGGCTAACCCAGTGGCACACAACATGATACAATATAGTATTCTGGCATAAATATACTGTATTTAATTAGGCTGTGACTGATAGGCAGGAAAATGGTTTACTTGTGATAAATCCTTTAGATAAGAATACTATCATTTCAAAGTCACGAGCATATAATTTGATGTCAGGACCTTGATTAGCTGTCCCCGTATTATATACTGTTCTATTTTCACTCATAAGCGTTTGTGTAAAGGAAAAAGACCCAACTGTATGGGCTGTTACAATGTTGCAGCATTGGGCAATAAAACCGCAACACTGTAAGATCTAGTATGACACAGTGTGACTCGTCTTAATAAGCCTCCTAATAACAGTCTCTGTAGGCAAAGTGCTTCTGCTATTATATATGCATAACTGTTATGACAATAGGGAATTAAAGATAAGCTGTGATATATACCTCAAAGGCAAATAATAGTGAGGATTTTGAAGGCTGCAGTAACCTGTCGGACCCTGAATTTACAATCATATTTATTAAAGTTTATCCTCATACTGAATAGTGAGATTATTATATGGTGGTCCTAGTTCTATAAATACCAATAACACAGCATATGGTAATATAACAAATTATACACAGTGAATACTTTTAATGGATACAGTATCTTTTATTTAATAATATTCTTCCGTATATATTTCACATAATTTTAATCGTTTGACATTAAAAGTTATATTTTAGATTAATTATAATCTTTTCTTCTTTCTGTGCACCAACAAAGAGACAATCTTTTCTATCCTCTTTTTTGTCCTCAATTTTATTGTCCATGGTAGCACCCCCAACATATGAATGAGAATTGTAACCACAATATATGTATTACTGGGGTATTCATTAGACTTAAAAGAATAATTGATTTTCGACTTGTGCAGAAGATATTCCCCCCATTCCCCTTTCCCTTATTGCTTACAGTGATTCCTGAAGAAGGCAAGGACCCCTCCCTGTGTCTCACCTACTGGGGTCTATCTCCCTCCTCAATGTTGACGTTTAGCTATTTGCAAAGCTATTGCAGCATTCTGTACAAAATTGAGGGTTAGAAGAGCAGGAATATACTATATTAATATTTCAAGTAATTCTAGTCCAAGTTTCTTAGTAAGGTCACCAGTAAGACTCCTCTCACTGACTGTGCAAACCATATTGACATTTCCTTTCTTGACCAACTCGCAATTGTTTCAATATCAATGTTGGTGATGTCTTCCTTGCTTATGAGACTCAACTCTCTCAAGTATCTTGTCTGTTTTGGATTTCCACTTACACCAGTCATTTCTTGACTTTACCTTTTGGATATCTGGAGGTTCACATAATGCAATATTTGCACATTAGTATCTCCTTGGTTTTCCGGTATTTAATCTTACAGAAGTTCTTTTCTGTGGTTGAATGTACACGCTGGTAGGCTTTATTTCAGATACTTCTCCAGCTGCTGGTAAATCCAACGATGCAATAAATGAACGCAATATAAAAGAACACTTAGAAATTAGTACTGCAGACAGGTGTAAAAAGTGAAAACAATTCATACAATTTATTAAAATACACAATTTAGCGTAATCATAATACTTTTTGTATAGCACATCATATATTGTCACACCGACTATAGGTTATATAGGGGAGCTGTATAGCACCAGTCTCTGGTAAATGGTTTTGAAATATTCATTAGGACATTAAAGTTTAGATCCTGTAAAGAAGTGGATATTATAGCCAGATGTTTCCCGGGACTATTGCCTAATAAATTTGAAATAATTACCAGTTCTGTGGGGCTGTATTGGGTATCCCATTGGCGGTGATCCAAAAGGCAATGCAATCCAGCGCACAAGTAAGGGATCCCATAGGTGTTACCTCCACGGTGGTCTTTGTTTCATTTGTCCCGAAATAGCTTGGCAAGGTCCACACATAGGTGTCTGAATAATGGAATTGTGTCCAAAGTTCAGAGGTAGGTGATCCTGACACATGTATGGTTAGTGGTTTGTGGTTATATCCCATTTTTTTATTCAGTATATCAAACGATACATAATTATTCTGCTTTTCCAACTCCAGCTTTCCTTTAAGGGGTACTGTTTCTTAGAATATTATGTAACTGGCCTAATTCAGACGTGATCGCAACAGCAAACTTTTTCTCCAATGGGCAGAACCATGTGCACTGCAGGTGAGGTAGATGTAACATGTGCAGAGAGTGTTAGATTTGGGTGGGGTGTGTTCAAACTGAAATCTAAATTGCAGTGTCAAAATAAAGCAGCCAGTATTTACCCTGCACAGAAACAACATAACCCACCCAAATCTAACTCTCTCTGCACATGTTATACAGTATCTGCCCCACCTGCAGTGCTCATGGTTTTGCCCATTAGAGAAAGATTTTGCTATAAGGTCTGAATTAGGCCCAACATCTCTTGACTTGACAAGATTTCTAGAATTTCCATTCCACAGTTTAAAACCTTTACTCTCTTGGCAATATCCAAGTATGATATAATTCATGGATTTTGCATCCAGCTTGCATCTTCTCCCTTTGGGTCTGTGTACATAGGTGCTACTCCCAAATACTTTGAGATGCTTAACACTTAGGCCCTCATTCCGAGTTGATCGGTCGCAAGGCGAATTTAGCAGAGTTACACACGCTAAGCCGCCGCCTACTGGGAGTGAATCTTAGCTTCTTAAAATTGCGACCGATGTATTCGCAATATTGCGATTACTAACTACTTAGCAGTTTCTGAGTAGCTCCAGACTTACTCTGCCTGTGCGATCAGTTCAGTGCTTGTCGTTCCTGGTTGACGTCACAAACACACCCAGCGTTCGCCCAGGCACTCCCACCGTTTCCCCGGCCACTCCTGCGTTTTTTCCGGAAACGGTAGCGTTTTCAGCCACACGCCCCTGAAACGCCGTGTTTCCGCCCAGTAACACCCATTTCCTGTCAATCACATTACGATCGCCGGAGCGAAGAAAAAGCCGTGAGTAAAAATACTTTCTTCATAGTAAAGTTACTTGGCGCAGTCGCAGTGCGAACTTTGCGCATGCGTACTAAGCGGATTTTCACTGCGATGCGATGAAAAAGAACGAGCGAACAACTCGGAATGAGGGCCTTAGTTTTTATCCAGACAACAGTTCAATTCGTGTTTTGTTTTTTAAGTCAACTGTGGGAGAACAATTCTTCACATATACTGCCGTTGACACTTCTTCCACCAAAACATGTTTTTTAGGCCTACGTCTAGCTCTCTTCACTAACATACGCTTTCCCCTCTCACACCATTTTGTTCTGGCATGTATGTGACTTTTGGGATGTATTTATGTGACTGGCGGTCAAGAGACCAACGGTCACATGACCTCCCCCAACAAGGACATTTAATTAATGATGCCGAATACCTGTTGCTATGACAGCTCCTCTTTTGCTCCATACAATGCACTTTCCTTTTGCTAAATGTACTCTGTGACCTCTTTGCTCTAGGATATTGATGGCTATGAGATGTGTTCCTCTATCTGGTACATACAGTACAGTTTAGATTTCTGTGACTTTGGATTTAACATAGACACATAGAAAGATAGAATTTGTCGGCAGATAAGAACCACTTGGCCCATCTAGTCTGCCCCTTTTTTTTTTTTATATTATTTTTATCTCTAACCTTATTTGATCCTTATTTCTTTGTAAGGATATCCTTATGTCTATCCCATGCATGTTTAAATTGCTCTACTGTCTTAGCCTCTACCACCTCTGATGGGAGGCTATTCCACTTGTCCACTACCCTTTCTGTGAAATAATTTTTCCGCAAATTTCCCCTGAACCTTCCCCCCTCTAGTCTCAGTGCATGTCCTCGTGTCCTATTGCTTCTCTTCATTTGGAGAATGTTTCCCTCCTGGACTTTGTTAAAACCCTTGATATATTTGAAAGTTTCTATCATGTCCCCCCTTTCCCTTCTCTGCTCCAAACTATACATATTGAGATTTCTTAGTCTTTCTGGGTATGTTTTGTGATGTAGGCCATGCACCATTTTAGTTGCCCTCCTTTGTACAGTTTCTAATGTATTAATATCCTTTTGAAGATATGGCCTCCAGAACTGAATACAGTATTCTAGATGAGGCCGTACCAATGACCTATACAGTGGCATTATTACTTCTTTCTTTCTGCTGCTGATTCCTCTCCCAATGCAGCCAAGCATCTGACTAGCCTTCCTCATTGCCTTGTTACATTGCTTACCTGCCTTTAAGTCATCTGAAATAGTGACTCCTAGATCCCTTTCCTCCTCAGTAGTTTCCAGTATAGTGCCATTAATACTGTATTTAGCTTTAGGATTTTTGAGACCCAAGTGCATGATTTTGCATTTTTTGGCATTAAACTGTAATTGCCAGACTCTTGACCATTCCTCTAGTCTACCTAGATCCTCAATCATTTGTTTTACCCCACCTGGTGTGTCTACCCTGTTGCATACCTTTGTGTCATCTGCAAAAAGGCATTCTTTCCCTTTAATGCCATTTGCAATGTCACCAATAAAGATATTAAAAAGCACTGGTCCAAGTACAGATCCCTGGGGTACTCCACTGGTAACATTTCCCTCCTGTGAATGCACTCCATTTACCACAACTCTCTGTTTTCTATCCTTCAACCAAGATCTTATCCATTCAATAATCCTACTATCCAATCCCAAACTTTCAAGTTTATTTAGCAGTCTGCGATGTGAAACTGTGTCAAAAGCCTTACTAAAGTCTAGATAAGCTATATCCATGGCTCCACCTTTATCCATCACTGTAGTCACACAATCAAAAAAGTCAATAAGATTTGTTTGACATGATCTCCCCCCCAGTGAATCCATGCTGTTTGGGATCCAGTAAATTGCCGGATTTGAGATAATCTACAACTCTTTCTTTTAAGAGTGTTTCCATCAATTTCCCTACTACTGATGTAAGACTCACTGGTCTGTAGTTGATTGCCTCTTCCTTGCTTCCACTTTTGTGCAGTGGGACTACGTTTGCTCTTTTCCAGTCCCCTGGAATTACTCCTGTAGCTAATGACTGGTTGAATAATTCTGTCAATGGTGCTACCAGCACCTCTTGAAGTTCTTTTAGTATCCTTGGATGTATCCCATCTGGCCCCATAGATTTGTCCACTTTCAGCTTTGAGAGTTCTGTTAGGACCTTCTCCTCTGTAAATGTACTTGTTTCATTTTCCTGAATATCCCTGCAACTTAACTGTGGCCCCTTCCCCTCTCTTTCAGTAGTAAATACTGAGCAAAAATAATTATTAAGATGATCTGCTATTAAATTGTCTCCTTCAACAAGACTCCCAGTGTCCGTCTTTAGTTTTATAATTCCGCCTTTTGTTTTTCTCCTTTCGCTTATATACCTAAAAAAAGTTTTGCCTCCTTTACCCACTGACTGGGCCATTTTCTCCTCAGCTTGTGCCTTTGCACATCTGATTACCTTCTTTGTCTCCTTCTGTCTAACAAGATATATCTTTTTGTCTTCATTATTTTGTGTCTGCTTATATTTCCTAAAAGCCATCTTTTTTGCTCTCACAATATTTGCTACTTCTTTTGCAAACCACACTGGCTTCCTTTTCCTTGTGTTTTTCCTAACAGTTTTGATACAAAGGTCTGTTGCCTTCAATATTGCACATTTTAATGTTTCCCACCTCTCCTGCACTGTTTCCAAGTTCCTCCACTCTGCCAAAGAATCGCTTACACATTTTCCCATCCCTACAAAATCAGCCTTCCTAAAATCCAACACCTTTGTTTTTGTATGTCTTTATGCTGAACCATACTGCTTGATGATTTAGACCCTAAATTCAAGAGGGTATTGCCTATCCCAACCTTTGTAGCTGTAAGCACTTAATTTCCAATTCCTTAAATAGTTATAGGATCACATGTGGCAAATGTAGGGAACCACTCTTCATTGCAGCTGAAATATCCAGTAGCGCCTGAGTCGCATTCGGTATCGGTTCCCTGCTGTTTGGATGCCGGCAGTCACATGACTGACACCAGCATCTGACACTGAGAATGCCAACAGGGTACTGGGTAATTATTTTACCCCTCCCCTGTCCCCTACACTAATCCTAACCCACCTGGGGTGGCAGCTAGGGCTAAGACTCAGGGTGTGTCAGCTATGGCTAAGGCTCGGGGTTGGCAGCTATGGCTAAGAATCAGGGGGCGGCTGCTAGGGCTAAGACTCAAGGGTGGTGGCTAGGGCTAAGACTCGCGTGTGGTGGCTATGGCTAAACCCTATCTAATGTCTAATCCTAACCATCCCCGGGCCTTAAACCTAACAATGACCCTGGATCTTACCATCTCTAGATGGCGGCGGTCGGTGTTCTGTCATCGGTTTTCCGAGTTGTGTCAGTATTCCAGCATTGATCACATGACCAACAGCATCTTGACTGCCGGGATTCTAAATGCATCCCCCTGAGTCAATGTACCAACAATCTTTTCTGTGACTATTTGTGACTGACTCATCTTTACTGTTGCACTTCTTCTCCGTATAGAATTAACATTCTTTATTTCCATTTAGATGCTTTGTGACCTTTTTGTGACATAAACAACACTGCAAAGTAAATTTACTAAAAGTAAATTTTTGGTCAATTTGTGTTTTTCTGCGATTTCTTGTAAATTGGAGATCTACTACATGGAAAATCACATTGAAATCACATATAAAACATACAAAAAAGAGCAACAGAGAGCTTTACCAACGCTTGTAGAGGATGTCTTTCAATCTCTATGAATGTTTCCAGTCATATACAGTAGCATAAAAATTGAGAAAGAGGTACAGTATATAGTGAAGTACAGATTTTTTTAACATAACTACAATAAAAATACAATGAAATTCCCTACACAAAAATTATTAAAAGGCTTTTTACACTTAGGACATCCACAATCCACAATAAAATACAGGTATCCACATGCAGCATGTGATTATGGACAATTACCAGATGCTTTGGAACTGTTGGCATAGAGTTCGAAACGAGCATGAAATAGGTGGAATCCTGGTCATTTTAACCAATGTCTGCAGATGATATAGTTTTTGGAACAAGTTTTATCACCGTCCAGTGGGTCCTATAGTCACACCAACGCGTTTCCTCCCCACCTGGGGACTTTTTCAAGGTGAATATTGTGATTCCTGTCCTGCATTGGTCAGGTAATTTAAACCCATATTGTCCAATCCAAATCTCCGGAGCGCAGCTGGATCCTATACACATATTTACTACAAGTCCCATGATCCTACAGTGCACTCCAGACTTCCTGTGTTATGTATAATATTGTCCCAAGGAAACCATGACAACTGGAGACTCCAGCACAGTTTGATCTCCTGTGTCCACCCATCACTTCCGGTCTGTGGATTTATATAGAGGCACTCGTTTAACCTCATCCCGCTACCAACAGCCGTGTGGCCTGTGAGTGCTGGGCTTCTGTTATATTACATATTATATTACATATACAAAGCTGTTAGGGTCTCCTGCCCTGTGCTGCCACGTCGTCATGGCAACCGGGAGACAAGTGCTAGTGGAGTAACCTGAGCGCAGCTGATACTCCGGTTCGGGTCTTTTGCTGTGCAGTGGTTATAGGCTCTGTGCACAGCAGGGGATCCGGTGCTGGTTTTTGTGCTCACAGTCTGTGAGGTCTGAGTGGGGCGTGGACAGCACCTGCTTTATAAGGCCTCTTTTCAGAGTAAGCAGATGCTGCTGAATCTTTGTTGGTTAGTCAGTTCATGAAAGTTAGCCAGTACTGTGTAGCTTTGTATTTGTTTGTTGCTTACTGCAAATAGGCCTGGGGATTTGGTATTACACTCTGCCAATCCAGACCTAGCAGTAAGACTGGAGTCAGTCGTTTAGCTTTCTGGGGTTCTGTTACTACTCTGTGAACTTAGCAAGTTTGCGGCTGTATTCTAAGACTTGCCTGCCTAAATCCTGTCTCACTGTGCTAGGTGTCAGGGGTCAGTTTAGTGGCAGTAAGCTAAAACCTGTGCACTGCAAGTGAGAATTAGGATTGTGGAGATTCTCCTTGTGTCTATCATTCCATCTCTGACCAAGGAGTTTACTGCCACACCCGTTGGTAACCCTTTAGGGTTTTGCTGTTGCCCTTAGCAACAGCATTTCGGGTTCTCTACGTATTAAAACACAACATCTTGCTTTTCCATCTGTGCAGTTCTAATACAAGGGAGATACCCAGTTCCTTAGCCTCTGGGCTTCTCTGTTCACTTTGTGTGTATTTTGTTACCCTATCACCTTCTGTGTACGTTATGTCATATTCCCCAGTTTGTCTGTGAGTCCATTTGTTTCGCATAACAGTTCAAACACCAGTACATTCCTGCAGACACTGGAGTGCATAACAGTTCTGACACCAGTACTTTCCTGCAGGCACTGGTGTGCATAACATATTCAGCAGCCCAATACTCCTGTTGAAATTTTGTGGGAATATGGAGCATACCCCTCAAAATACGTTGCAACAGGTGGTCGATCAGGTGCAGGTCCTGACCCGACAATTTAATGATTTGTCCATTAAAATGCACACCTCCCAGGCTGCTGGCGGAGCTCCCGCAGCAGCAGCACCTGCAGGGGTTAAGGAGCCGAAAGTAAATCTCCCGGATCGTTTTTCTGGAGATCGCTCGCAGTTCTTTTGTTTCAAGGAGAGCTGCAAGCTATACTTCCGGCTTAGGCCTCAGTCTTCTGGGTCGGAGATTCAGCGGGTGGGCATAGTGATTTCCTTGCTACAAGGAGACCCACAGGTCTGGGCATATGGGTTGCAGCCTGACTGTCCGTCGCTTAAAAGTGTTGATGCTTTTTTTACGGCACTGGGCATGTTGTATGATGACCCTGACAAGACGGCCTCAGCCGAGGCTCAGATTTCGATCCTTAAGCAAGGGCGAAGGCCAGTTGAGGTTTACTGTACGGAGTTTCGGAGGTTGGCCCATGATACCCAGTGGAATGACCCAGCCCTGAGACACCAGTACCGAAGAGGTCTTTCTAACCAGATAAAGGACCAACTGGTACAATATCCCTTGCCTGATAGCTTGGATCAGCTCATGCAGTTATCCATCCGGGTGGATAGACGGCTGAGAGAGCGTAGGCTTGAAAGGGAGACTGAGATTTCCTTCCTTCCCAAGGGAACCTCGGACTCTGAGGAATTTTCTGAGGAGCCTATGCAGATTGGGGCTACCCGCCTCTCCTCGCGTGAGAAGACGCGGAGGAGACAGCAGGGGTTGTGTTTGTACTGTGGGAATAAAGGTCATGTGGTAGTATCATGCCCAGAAAAGCCGGAAAACTTCAGGGCCTGAGGGTGATGGGAAATATCCTGTCAGGCCAGAAGTCAGAATTTCCCAAGAAGACTTTTATCATTCCGGTGACCTTGAAGATCCTCGGTCAAACTGTCAAGACTGAGGCCTTTGTGGACAGTGGGGCCGACGGGGTTTTTATGGACCGCCAATTCGCCCTGAAACACTCTGTTCCCTTAGTACCCTTGGCATCGGAAATTGAGATTTGTGGGTTAAACGGGGAACCATTATCCCAAGGTAAAATTACCTCTTGCACTAGCCAGATTTCTTTGTTTATTGGAGCCACACACTCTGAAAAATTGTCCTTTTATGTGACTGTCTGTACTTTTGCCCCATTGGTGTTGGGGTTACCCTGGTTAAGGGCCCACAATCCTCAATTTGACTGGGTCTCTGGGGAGATTCTTAGTTGGGGTACTGATTGTTTCAGGAGTTGCTTGAGCCTTCCAGTCAGGCTCTCGCAGCTAAATTTGCCAGGATTGCCAGGGTGTTATGCAGATTTTGCGGACGTGTTCTCCAAAAAAGTTGCAGAGGTACTACCTCCCCATCGCCCCTATGACTGTGCCATTGATTTGTTGCCAAATGCTAAGCTTCCCAAGAGCAGGTTGTACTCCCTGTCACGTCCTGAGACTCAGGCTATGGCAGAGTACATTCAGGAGAACTTGGCTAAGGGATTTATCAGACCTTCACAGTCTCCAGTTGGGTCGGGGTTCTTCTTCGTGGGTAAAAAGGACGGTTCGTTGCGACCCTGCATCGACTTCAGGGAATTGAACCGTATCACAATTAAAAACTCATACCCACTGCCTCTCATTTCGGTCTTGTTTGACCAGCTTCGTACTGCCACCATTTTTTCTAAGATTGACCTACGCGGTGCGTACAATCTAATCCGAATAAGAGAGGGGGATGAATGGAAGACTGCCTTTAATACCCACTCAGGGCATTATGAATATTTGGTGATGCCTTTTGGGCTCTGTAATGCCCCGGCAGTCTTCCAGGATTTCATGAATGATGTGCTCAGGGAATATTTGGATAGATTCTTAGTTGTATACTTAGATGACATCCTAATCTTCTCCCATTCCCTGGAGGAACATCGGAAGCATGTACGCTTAGTCCTCCAGAAACTCAGAGACCACCGGCTTGGGGCGAAGCTGGAGAAGTGCGAATTTGAAGTTCAGCAAATCGCATTTCTAGGCTATATTATCTCCCCAGAAGGTTTCCAAATGGAGGGTTCCAAGGTACAGGCAGTCCTGGATTGGGTGCAGCCCACTAGTTTGAAGGCGCTTCAGCGTTTCCTGGGCTTTGCGAATTTTTATAGACGATTTATCGCTGGATTTTCGTCTATAGTGGCGCCCTTGGTGGCACTCACTAAGAAAGGGGCGGATGTTGCTCACTGGTCTTGTGAGGCTAAAGCGGCTTTTGCCCGTCTCAAAAGGGCATTTGTTTCGGCCAAGGTGCTGCGACACCCAGATCCAGAGCGTCCTTTTGTGGTGGAGGTGGATGCCTCTGAGATGGGTATTGGGGCAGTGCTTTCTCAGATGGGAGTGTCTGATAATCGCCTTCATCCCTGTGCTTACTTTTCCCGTAAATTTTCGCCTGCCGAGATGAATTATGACGTGGGTAACCGGGAATTGTTGGCTATTAAGGATGCACTCGAGGAGTGGAGACACTGGCTTGAGGGGGCTAAGTTTGTGGTCTCAATTCTCACTGACCATAAGAATCTGGCATATTTAGAGTCAGCGAAGCGTCTCAATGCCAGGCAGGCACGATGGGCTTTGTTTTTTGCTCGCTTTAATTTTTTGATAACATATCGCCCTGGGTCAAAAAACATCAAGGCTGATGCGCTCTCGCGGAGTTTTGCTCCAATCCAGGAGACCACCGAGGAGCCGTTGCCCATTGTTTCCCCATCATGTATTAAAGTGGGCATTACCCAGGACCTCTTATCATTAGTCCTTAGAGCACAGGAGCAGGCTCCTCCAGACCTTCCGGTAGGTCTTTTGTTTGTGCCTCCTAGGTTAAGACAGCGAGTGTTTCTGGAATTCCATGCCAAGAAGTCGGCAGGTCACCCGGGTATTGCCAGAACTCGGGAGTTGCTATCTAGGGCGGTGTGGTGGCCCTCGGTGGCTAAGGATGTGGATCAGTGGGTTCGGGCATGTG
Source organism: Pseudophryne corroboree (assembly GCF_028390025.1). Lineage (NCBI taxonomy): Eukaryota > Metazoa > Chordata > Amphibia > Anura > Myobatrachidae > Pseudophryne > Pseudophryne corroboree. Next base: position 22,926,092 of record NC_086449.1, read on the forward strand.
ACATCTGTGCCCGAAATAAGACTCCTAGAGGGGTTCCTGTTGGCCCATTACATCCACTCTCTATCCCATCTAAGCCATGGACCCACATTTCAATGGATTTTGTGGTGGACTTGCCCAAATCCTCGGGGATGACAGCCATCTGGGTTGTCGTTGACAGGTTTTCGAAGATGGCGCACTTCGTTCCACTGGTTGGGCTGCCATCGGCCAGACGCCTGTCTGAATTATTTATGCTGCATGTTGTGCGTCTCCACGGGTTGCCACTTTATGTGGTCTCTGACCGCGGATCCCAGTTTGTGGCCAAATTCTGGAGGGCATTTTGTTCCGATCTCCAGATTTCTGTCAGCTTGTCGTCAGGCTACCATCCGCAGTCTAATGGGCAGACTGAAAGGGTGAACCAGTCCTTGGAGCAGTTCCTCAAGTGTTATGTCTCCAAGTGTCAGACTGACTGGGTTGCTCATCTGTCCATGGCGGAGTTTGCCTATAACAACGCGGCTCACTCTGCTACAGGGATCTCTCCCTTCCTTTGTGTGTATGGGCATCATCCTAAGGCCAATTCTTTTGACCCCCTGGACTCCACGCCTGGTGGTTCCTCTGTGGTTTCGGTCCTTAGAGGTATTTGGCGGAAAGTGAAGAAAGCCCTTGTGTCTGTGTCATTAGTGACCAAAAGGGTTTTTGATAAGCGGAAAAGACCCTGCAGCTTCAAATTAGGAGACTTCGTCTGGTTGTCTACCAAGAATTTGAAGTTGAGACAGCCATCTCATAAGTTAGGCCCCCGGTTCATCGGCCCTTATAAGATCACCAGGGTTATCAATCCGGTGGCATTTCAGTTAGATCTGCCCCGTTCTTTGGGTATCAATAAAACATTTCATTGTTCCTTTTTAAAACGGGCGATTAGTAATCCTTCTTCCAGTGGAAGACCTTCCCCTCTTCTGATACGTGGCCAGAGGGAGTTTGTTGTTGAAAGGATTCTTGACTCCAAGGTGGTTCGGGGTCGGCTGTCATTTTTGGTGCACTGGAAGGGGTATGGCCCGGAGGAGCGGTCGTGGGTGCGCAGTTGTGATCTTCATGCCCCCAGACTGATACGCTCTTTCTTCTCGCAGTTCCCCGATAAACCCGGTGGTAGGGGTTCTTTGACCCCTCGTCAGAGGGGGGGTACTGTTAGGGTCTCCTGCCCTGTGCTGCCACGTCGTCATGGCAACCGGGAGACAAGTGCTAGTGGAGTAACCTGAGCGCAGCTGATACTCCGGTTCGGGTCTTTTGCTGTGCAGTGGTTATAGGCTCTGTGCACAGCAGGGGATCCGGTGCTGGTTTTTGTGCTCACAGTCTGTGAGGTCTGAGTGGGGCGTGGACAGCACCTGCTTTATAAGGCCTCTTTTCAGAGTAAGCAGATGCTGCTGAATCTTTGTTGGTTAGTCAGTTCATGAAAGTTAGCCAGTACTGTGTAGCTTTGTATTTGTTTGTTGCTTACTGCAAATAGGCCTGGGGATTTGGTATTACACTCTGCCAATCCAGACCTAGCAGTAAGACTGGAGTCAGTCGTTTAGCTTGCTGGGGTTCTGTTACTACTCTGTGAACTTAGCAAGTTTGCGGCTGTATTCTAAGACTTGCCTGCCTAAATCCTGTCTCACTGTGCTAGGTGTCAGGGGTCAGTTTAGTGGCAGTAAGCTAAAACCTGTGCACTGCAAGTGAGAATTAGGATTGTGGAGATTCTCCTTGTGTCTATCATTCCATCTCTGACCAAGGAGTTTACTGCCACACCCGTTGGTAACCCTTTAGGGTTTTGCTGTTGCCCTTAGCAACAGCATTTCGGGTTCTCTACGTATTAAAACACAACATCTTGCTTTTCCATCCGTGCAGTTCTAATACAAGGGAGATACCCAGTTCCTTAGCCTCTGGGCTTCTCTGTTCACTTTGTGTGTATTTTGTTACCCTATCACCTTCTGTGTACGTTATGTCATATTCCCCAGTTTGTCTGTGAGTCCATTTGTTTCGCATAACAGTTCAAACACCAGTACATTCCTGCAGACACTGGAGTGCATAACAGTTCTGACACCAGTACTTTCCTGCAGGCACTGGTGTGCATAACAAAAGCTCTCCCAGCCCGATGTTCTAATACATGTTGATACTGCAGATAACCGTATTTTCGTCCTATACGTCACTTCTGGTGACGTAGCTGCATCATTAAGAATATGCAGTGACCTATCGTAATCATTGTCACGCATTCTCTAGCACCATGTATAATCTCCACCTCGTGATGGTTTCAAGAGACAAAAATAAATTATATTAATAAAAACATTTAATACTAAAAATTCATATTAAAAATCTACAATTCTAATGACAGTGGCAATAATATTAATAAACATAGTGTTTCAGTCCAAGGTGCATTAGGAAAGTGCAAAAAGAGTATAAATAAAAGGGAAAAGGTATAAAGTCACTGAACAAAAACATCTATAATAGGGGATTTCGTTTTCACGAAACTCATAAAAATCATTTAATTTAAAATTCCAAGTTAAGGCCCCCTGGCTGTAATGTGCCTATATCTTATATGGCATTCATCTTTGCTTTTGCCAGTTGGTTCTTATCTTCTTTCTGCCTCCAGATTGGTTTTATATACCGTAACCCACAAAATCTATTTATTTCTTTAATGGAATTTTGATGATGATTCAGAAAATGGTCTGATAATGCATGTGTTGTTAGTCCTTTTATTATATTACGGAGATGTTCTCCAATGCGGACCTTAAATGGTCTAGTCATTCGGCCGATATACCACAGTCCGCATTTACATTCTATCCCGTAGATTATATTACTGGTATTACATGACATAAAGTCTGAGATTCTGAATATTTTACCATTTATATTAACTTTAGTCAGTTTAGTACTTGTACCTTTTATACACTTACATCCAAAGGCCACACCATAAAACCCTTCGATTTTATAGTTGTCATATGTTTTTTAGGCAGTAATGTACTTTTTACCAATTGATTACTCAAGTTTTGGGCTCTCTTATAAATACATTTCAGATTTGTTGGTAACAATGATCCTATAACTGGGTCCTTTTTAAAATTCCCCAATGTTTCATAATGGACTTTTCAATATCCTTATATTGACTACTATAGGTTGTTCCAAAAGACCATTCATATGTACTATCCCCCCATTTTACATTTGGTTTGATCTCTAATAAATCTTTCCTAGGACCCCTTGGTCTTTTTAGTAGAACTCTTAAACCGAACATGTCAGCCTCAGGAATTTTGGGCACTGAGGCAGTATTCAGCCATTCAACTCTTCATGATGGAGAGAGGCACAAAATACCTCATGTTTCAGTGATGACATTAGTATCTAAGGAAAAGAATGATCGCCTTCTGACTAATTTGGTCCAGCCAGCAAAATGGCCGCCTCCAGTAGGTGGAGACCAGAAAAAAAAATGGTATATTTGTGTATACAATTTTCCTGTGTTTTTCCTCCAACACAGGTAGAGAAACCACATGGACAAATAAACGAGACTATTGCAAACGGTATCGGAATAGTCTTCGGATCTACGGACCTCACAGACGAGTCCATAGAAAAATCTACAGAGGTGACGTAAGTACCTTAACCCCTTAATGACAGTAACTATTATAGCTTCAAACTATCAGTATACTGATAAATATTTTTTGGCATACCTCCTAACTGTCCCACGGTGGGGCTGGGGGGGGGGGGGGGGCAAATTAAGAGAAGAGAGGGTGCATGTGCAGGCTTCATGAGGTCCCTCTCCTCTCTGGTAATGCTTCAGTCTCTGGCTAAAAACATATTATGCCCCTGTACCTGTCAGGGGTTCTGCTCATTGTCAGGGCCAGGATCCCCTTACCTGTTCGCAGCTGCCCCCTCTTCAAGAGCAAAGTATTGACTGCTATTTATGGGCACTGTTCACCCTCCTCCCTAGAGGCAACAGCTGCGTGAGAAGTGGTGTCAGAGGGGTAAATCCAGGTTCCAGTAATGACTAGGAGATTCAGAGGTTAAAGGTGTTGTGTGGAGACCAGTTTATTATAGACAGAGCTAGCATTCCAGTGGGCACTGGAAAGAGGGACAGAGTTTGTTGTGGGAGAGATGTGAATGAGATTATCAGGTTTCTGTAGCGTTGAGGTGAAATTAAGTTGGAGATGAAGAGACTGTAGTGATGGAGCGGGTTCCTGAGCTAGGAAGGGAAACTGCAGGTGGTGGGCTGGGAGGGAGTATAGTGTGATGTGGATGGAGGTGAGGTGCGGTGACAGGGAGAGGAAGGAGCAGTGGTGCAAGTAGAAAAAATGTCATACAGGTACCGTGTGTGCGCGCCGAAGGTGCAAGCGCCCAAAAATGGGTGTGGCCAAATGCCACATGGGGCGTGGCCAATGAAAATTAGGGCGTGATACACATATGGGGGAGGGGCAGATACACATATGACCCCAATAGTGCCAGATACACGTTGACCCACAGTACCAGATATACATTGCTCCACAGTGCCAGATATACATTGCCCCACAGTGCCAGATACACGTTGCCCCACAGTGCCAGATATACATTGCCCCACAATGCCAGATATACATTGCCCCACAGTGCCAGATATACATTGCCTCACTGTGCCAGATACACAAATGTCCCCAGAGTGCCAGATATGCATTGCCTCACAGTGCCAGATATACATTGCCCCACAGTGCCAGATACACGTTGCCCCACAGTGCCAGATATACATTACCCCACAGTGCCAGATATACATTGCCCCACAGTGCCAGATATACATTGCCCCACAGTGCCAGATATACATTGCCCCACAGTGCCAGATATACATTGCCTCACTGTGCCAGATACACAAATGTCCCCAGAGTGCCAGATATGCATTGCCTCACAGTGCCAGATATACATTGCCCCACAGTGCCAGATACACATTGCCCCACAGTGCCAGATATACATTACCCCACAGTGCCAGATATACATTGCCCCACAGTGCCAGATATACATTGCCCCACAGTGCCAGATATACATTGCCTCACTATGCCAGATACACAAATGTCCCCACAGTGCCAGATATACATTGCCTCACAGTGCCAGATATATATTACCCCACAGTGCCAGATATACATTGCCCCACAGTGCCAGATATACATTGCCCCACAGTGCCAGATACACCTTGCCTCACAGTGCCAGATATATGTTGCCCCACAGTGCCAGATACACGTTGCCACACAGTGCCAGATATACATTGCCTCACAGTGCCAGATACACAAATGTCCCCAGAGTGGCAGATATACATTGCCTCACAGTGCCAGATATACATTACCCCACAGTGCCAGATATACATTGCCCTACAGTGCCAGATATACATTGCCCCACAGTGCCAGATACACGTTGCCTCACAGTGCAAGATATATGTTGCCCCACAGTGCCAGATACACGTTGACACACAGTGCCAGATATACATTGCCCCACAGTGCCAGATATACATTACCCCACAGTGCCAGATACACATTGCCCCATAGTGCCAGATACACATTGCTCCCCAGTGCCAGATACACAATGCCCTCACTGTGTCAGATATATATTGCCCCCCCCCCCCCAGTGCCAGATACAGAAATGCCCCCAGTGCCAGATACACATGTCCCTGCAGTGCCAGATATGCCCCCAGTGCCAGATACAGAAATGCCCCCAGTGCCAGATACACATGTCACCGCAGTGCCAGATATGCCCCCAGTGCCAGATACACATGTCCCGCAGTGCCAGATATACCCCCAGTGCAGATACACATGTCACCGCAGTGCCAGATATGCCCCCAGTGCCAGATACACATGTCCCCCCAGTGCCAGATATGCCCCCAGTGCCAGATACACATGTCCCCCCAGTGCCAGATGTGCCCCCCGTGCCAGATACACATGTCCCCCCGTGCCAGATATGCTCCAAGTGACAGGTATATATACCCCCCCAGTGCCAGATATGCCCCCAGTGCCAGGTATACATAAATCCCCCCCATGCTGCTCACCGCTGCTGCTGTCCTGTCTCCTGTGTGTGTGAGGGGAGGAGAGCGCAGCGTGCACCTCTCCTTCCCCTCAGTCTCCAGCGGGTGCGGGTGAGTTCAATTCAGCGCCGATCTGTGAGCCAATCAAAGCTCGAGGTCCGGCAGCCTTGGCTGCAGGTCCTCAAGCTCTGATTGGCTCACGGGCGGAACTGATTTGAACGAAGACACTGAGGGGCAGGAGAGGTTCACGCTGCGCTCTCCTCCCCTCACATTAGTGGTAGCGAGTGGCGGCCCATCGGTGTGGGTACGGCGTACCCACGGCTAAATTCTTAAGGGTACGCTGTACCCACCCATACCCACATACTTGCACCGCTGGGAAGGATTGAGCAGGGTCTAGTGGTGGGGTAGTAGGACAATGGTGGGGAAGTGGTCAATGATAGTGGATATTCTCATGAATGACAACATGGTCACCTTCGACAAGATATAGCGCACCCACTGTGAGATAAGCATCACCTTATACTCTGTGACTACCATAATAAAGTGCTGCAGATAAGGATCTAATGTCCTCTTCTTATTCTTGTCTTCTCTAGGAGAGGGGAGTGGACCGCTATTAAAAGGTGCTCAGGGGACGGTTATCTGGTGGCGGCTGCACTGAAATACTACCACATAGATAAATATAGAGGATCTTTGAGCAACATCAAGTTCCTGTGTTCCACTGGAGAATATCTGGAGGGAGATGGAGAGAAACGGGGGAGTTTTCAAGCCATGAGTAAGACCTGCCCTGATGGGATCGATAGTTTCCAGACTATTCAATATAGTGGAAAAAGACTGGGCCACAATTGGCCTATCTGGAGTGATGTTTTTTTTATTTGCTCTCCCCCGATACCAACCAACAGACCAACATGTCCGCCCCATGCCTTCACTTGGCACAGAGTGACATAGTAAAGTTTTAACTCTCTGAATAAAGAGGAAAATGCATTCACACAGACTGGCTCCTTTTTAAAAGTAACACAATGCACAAACACCATTTATATTGTAAGTTGGCTTCAGCAGTGTTGTGTTTAAGTGGCCAACCAATCAGCTGCTGTCGTGTGTTTGAAAAATGACCGATAGGAGCAGATTGTCTGGAGCACCTTTTACGATTAGTAACGAGGGATAACATGAATATCACTCATTGTTAAATCTGCCCCTAAGTCACCTCTATAAATACCACTGGTTGATTAACTCGTGACAGGTTCGAGGCTTATTCTGGTCAAAACACTTGAAGAGGGGTCTGGCTTGTCTGAATCATTGAGGGGCTGTGGGCGGAAATGGCCGACTGCACGTGTGATGGTTGTAGAAACACTATTGTAACGTGCATACATGAAATGGTTTAGCACCAAAAACATGATGACCCAAATAACTGCTACGAGTAGGGAGACTTATAGGAGACCTCAACACACGATCCATGTTTTCCCAATAACCATTCATCATCCCCAATAGGAAGATCCTTGAATGTCAGTAAATACCCCTTCCCAATGGGAGGAGTCATTGGGCCTGAGACGCCCACTTGTAGCATCATGCGGCAGTGCAAATCTATCTCTGTTGCATCTTTAGAACATCAGGAACGCCCTGCATTAATCTACAGACCTTGTGGTAAGTATCGCAACACATGCTCTTTGCGACTTGAACGCATTTGCAGATTTACAACATCGGCAAACTGAGTGCGGACAACTCTGTGTAAGGCCCATTGCCCTTTAGGCTGGCCAATAGAAGAAGTATGAAAAGTAAATGTGAGTATTGAACAGTTGCTGTATGGAAAATAGTGTTCACTCTAGGGCAGTGCCAGATTAAGGTCCACATGGGCCTGGAGCTGACATTTACAAAGGGCACAATTGTGTGCGGCAACAGGGGATGTGGCCTTCCTTCAATCACCTCAACTGACCTCTCCTCTTCACCTATATCAACAGTGTAATGTGAAAGTCAACAAACAAAAGAAAACCACTGTGTGTAGCAGTGGCGCTTAAACCCATAAAAATGCCCACTGCCGCTTATACACATAATGCCCATGGTAGCAGTGCCACTTATGCACATAATGCGCACAGTAGCAGTGCTCTTATACACATAATAGTGCCCACGATAGCAGTGCTCTTATACACATAATAATGCCCACGGTAGCAGTGCCACTTATACACATAATGCCCACAGTAGCAGTACTCTTATACACATAATAATGTCCATGTAGCAGTGCCGCCTATACACATAATGCCCATGGCAGCCACGTCGCTTATTCACATAATGCCTATGGCAGCCGTGCCACTTAAACACATAATAATGCCCATGGTATCAGTGCCTCTCATACACATAATGCCCATAATTGCAGTGCCACTTATACACATAACAATGCCGACGGTATTAAGGCGGTCGCTAGCAATTCATACCACACCCTATTAAAGCATCTTATATACATAATGCTCACAGTAGCAGTGCCAGTTATACACAATTCCCATGGTAGCAGTGCTCTTATACACATAATAATGCCCACAGTAGCAGTGCAAATTATACAAATAATAATGCCCATAGTATTAATGCCCCTTACACACACAATAATGCCCATAGTTGCAGTGCCACTTATACCCATAGCAATGCCCACTGTAGCAGTGCTGCTTATACACATAATAATGCCCACAGTATCAATGCCCCTTATACATATAATAATATCCACAAGGTACTTTATCAGTGCCCCTTATACATATAATAATGATCACAAGGTACTTTATCAGTGCCCCTTATACACATAATAATGCCCACAAGGTATCAGTGCCGCTTATACACGTAATAATGCTCACAAGGTACTTTATCAGTGCCGCTTATACACATAATAATGTCCACAAGGTATAAGTGCCGCTTATACACGTAATAATGCCCATGGTAGCAGTGCCACTTATACCCATAGCAATGCCCAGTGTAGCAGTGCTGCTTATACACATAATAATGCCCACGGTATCAATGCCCCTTATACACATAATAATGCCCACAAGGTATCAGTGCCGCATATACAAATAATAATGCCCACAAGGTATCAGTACCACTTATACACATAATAATGGCCACAAGGTATCAGTGCCCCTTATACACATAATAATGCTCACAAGGTACTTTATCAGTGCCGCTTATACACATAATAATGCCCACAAGGTATCAGTGCCGCTTATACACGTAATAATGCCCATGGTATCAGTGCCTCTCATACGCATAATGCCCATGGTTGCAGTTCCGCTTATACATATAACAATGGCCACGGTATCAGTGCTGCTTATACACATAACAATGCCCATGGTAGCAGTGCCTCACATACGCATAATGCCCATAGTTGCAGTGCCACTTACACATATAACATTGCCCACGGTATTAAAGCGGGTGCCGGCAACTCATACCACACCCTATTAAGCATCTTATATACATAATGTCCACGGTAGCAGGGCCAGTTATACACATAATGCCCACAGCAGCAGTGCTCTAATACACATAATAATGCCCACAGTAGCAGTGCCATTTATACACATAATAATGCCTGATAATGCTGATTTATCTACAGGAATGAAAGCTATACCTTAAACTCACCTTAAATACACTTTACCATGGAGCCGCTGCGGCCTCTATACCTAATACACACTCTACGTACATTGTACGCTATTAGCGTACAAAGTCCCGTACTTTGTACGGACTTTGCATATAAACGCCGCGCTGACGGTAAAAAGTACACACAGCGCGTACACACCATAGGCGTGCGCAGCTAATTTTATTAGGGGGTGCCCCGCAGGAAGGGCGTGCCTATCACCACCCAGGGGCATGTTTATCACTATTTTACATTCTCTTAGTAAAATCACATGGCTTAATCTAATTTCTCCCTAGTTCTTAATAATAAAGTAGATCCAAAACACCCCAGAGAAATAAAATGAAACATAGTAGTGCGACCCCCTGCCGGTACTAACTGTCCGCTACGGCATTACCCTGAGTCCTAGCTGCTGCTGCATCCTATCACTGCTTACACTTCCCCAACCTATAGTATACCTTACCCAGTGGTGGAATTAGAGAGTGGTGTGTCTAGGTGCATATGCATCCCCCCCCCCTCCAACACACACACACACACACACACACACACACACACACACACACACACACACACCAACACACACACACACACACACACACACACACACACACACACACACACCTCATCCCTTGCACCCCCAGTACCTACACCCTTATTTTGAGTGGGCCACTCTGAAAGGTACGGGAGATTTAGGGGGCCGAACATTTGAGTTTTAATATAAGACAAGTAAAATTTAAAATTTACACGTGCCATCATAGCCACTTTCTATGCCATCAGTCCCCTCCTTCGCAGAACACCAGCATTTGTCACACATGTCCCCATGCTCACCAGCTACTGAAAGTAGTGCCCCTTATTCACATTACGCCACATGGTATGAGCCGAAATTCACATTATGAAACATGGTACGAACCGAAATTCACATTATGCCATACAGTATGAGCTCGCACACAGATTCACCAACACCCGGCCACTGCTGCTCAGTACACTTCTCGGCAGCTGCCGGCCAGCTGACGACGCTGAAAATGAAGACCGCAGAGCCATGTCGGGTCCTGACTGTGCCTGCCAGGTACAGTCCACTACTGAGATCAATCATAGCAGCATGGGAAGGGCTGACAGCAGCGGCCTCATCCATGCAGCTGTAATAAAATAAAAATATAAATAAAAATCAACTGAACGAACTGGGGGCACGTGCCTGAATCTGCCACCATCTTCAGCACACACAGCATAGATTATATTATGCACAGACACCCCCTCCCCATAGCACACCCATACTATATTACATTATATACAGCCCTCCCTTCCCATAGCACACCCATACTATATTACCTTATTCACAGCACAGCCCTCCCCCAGAGCACATCCATAGTATATTATGATATATCCAGCCCCCTCCCCCAAAGCACACCCAAACCCATAGTATTTTACATTGTACACAAGCTCCCCTCCCCCATAGCACACCCATGCTACATTATACACAACCCCCTCCCCCATAGCACACCCATACTGTACTGCATTATACACAGCCCCCCCAGCACATCCATAGTTTATTATAATATACACAGCCCTCCCACTCCCATAATATATTACATTGTACAGAAGCCCCCCCTCCCCATAGCACACCCATACTATATTATACACACCCCTGAACATTAGGGGGTGCCTGTGCGCACCAGGCACCCCCCCTGCGCACGCCTATGGTACACACCCAGAGATACACCGCAAACCCTTAACAGCTATGCAATGCAATGATAATACACTTTAAACCTTAGCAGGGCAATGAAGACACTACACCAGATTGTAATTAAACCGCTGGGTTCTGACACCACAGCGTATTATTGCTGAAAGGGGGTTACAATACAAACAATACAATTTAATATACTATAACAGAGTAAATGGCTACATTCAATGGTACATACGTGATTGGATTCACTGCGCTAGCCGGTCCGGTCCTCGGTCATCTAATAGATAACGTTGTGAGTCTTGTGTCAGACCAGGCCTGCAGCAGGCTCTCTTTATACAATTCATCCAAAACATAACACAATGGATACTGTAATCTCTTTGTCCACTGGACACAGGGATGCACATTTACAGTACAGGAGAGGTCATAGGTCGGTTTGAATAGGTAGGCGATGTCTGTTCCAACTGCTCTTGTGGGTGGTCTCCGCTGGGTTCCCGCCGCATGCTAAATGTATATTAAATACAGTTTTTATCTATATTCTGCTTCTGCACATAACTATCCGCAGGAACATGCGATCTTCCTCAAACTAACAGCGGAATGTTACCCTTAAAATACCCTTCAGCTGGATACCAGACACCACCTTATAACCTAGTTCTGTCCCCTCCTTTTCTGTAAAGGTGAATCCCTTTGTTCTGTTACCATTTAAACAGCTGTTACTTTCTGATGTGGTGCAGGGAGACTATGTGTACATTGTGCACTATTTGGATTAAATATGTAATGTGTTTTGATAGCTTTCCATGCGTTCACAAACTCTACCATAAATACCCATACCACGCGCTAATGTGCAGGACCGCGGGAGCGACCATATACGCAAATTGCGGATATGTGTACGCATGGCAGAACAAGTACACGCGCTGAGGCTATCTGTGTGTAGTTTGTACGTAATGTGTGTACTGCAATATTTTTCGACTTTGACAGTCCACCCTTTGGCAGTCAATAATAACTGCCACTATCTAATCACTAAACAGAAAAATATCTATACAATATCTACAGAAGTTTAAATGGTCGGGGGTGTCACAACTGAGGGCCTGAGCTGACGGGAGGCAGCCTCAGTTGTAGGGGCTGAGATGTAACGGAACCTGGGAGGTTGTATCAGACCCCTAGACATGTAAGTAACATGTAGAATAACTGCCCGAAGGCGTGACCACGACAACCAGGATAAAAGTCAATGATGTTTATTATGACAAACTCCGTAACACAGCAGCAGTAAAAGGAAACATAAAAGTCAACAGAGGATAAATACAATTCCTGGGTACTACAGGGTGGCAAGGGCCACAGGCACTGGTAGTGTGAGACAGTTCTTATAATCTTCTAGTTGGAAAGTCCTTACCAGGCCTGACTGTAGCAATGGAGAGAACCCAGGATCGTACCAGCTGATGTTCCAGGAAAGGCTGGGCTGCTGAAGGTAAAACGGCTGCTGTGGATACTGGCTGGAACCAGACTGTTGTTGGTACGGAGTGGATACTGGCTGGAACCAGTTAAATAATAAACGAACTTGAGAGCGATGAAATAATAATGAAGTTTGGAGTTTGAGAGCGGTGAAATAATAATACCAGTGGAGAGTGGTAAACTGCAGAAAAGGACACCGGCCCTTTAAGAGAAGCTGTACACTGCTGGAAGCTGGGCTGGAAGCAGGTGATCGTTTGAGAGCGGTGAAATAATAATACCGGTGGAGAGTGGTAAACTGCAGAAAGGACACCGGCCCTTTAAGAGAAGCTGTACACTGCTGGAAGCTGGGCTGGAAGCAGGTGATTGTTTGAGAGCGGTGAAATAATAATACCGGTGGAGAGTGGTAAACTGCAGAAAGGACACCGGCCCTTTAAGAGAAGCTGTACACTGCTGGAAGCTGGGCTGGAAGCAGGTGATTGTTGTAGCTGGAAACAGGTGAGTCCAGAATGGATCGGAGAGTCAGGCTACACCGCAGATGGAATGCTGGTGCGGGTCTCTATAGCAGAAGTCTGGAGACAGGAGCTGGAACCTGGAAGACAACCACAGGAGAGAGACAAACTGGAACTAGGTTAGACAACCAAAGCACTGACGCCTTCCTTGCTCAGGCACAGCATATTTATACCTGCAGCAAGGAAGGGGTTGGCTAGGCAATTATGCAGATTAACAATACAGACAGCAGATTGGTGGAAATGATCAGATGACAAAATCCAAGATGGCTGCGCCCATGCAGACACTTGGAGGGAAGTTTGGTTTGTAATCCATGTGAGAATTGAAACAGCAATGGCGGCGCCGGCCACAGGAGACAGGAGACGCCAGACTGATGATTGCACATCTAAACCACGCGGGCACAGCGGAGGCCGCGGCTGACGTAATCGCCACTCAGACACTCTGCATGCAGGAACTCAGGGACAGCGGTGGAGGCCGCGGGGAACGCCATTCCAGATGTTACATGGCGCCGCGGTGACCGCGTCTCAGAGTGACAGGAGAGGAGGCAGGAATGTGGACATCAGTGTAACGGATGGGATCCGGTCCTGGAACGCTGAGCCAGCCTCAGGAGGCATCTGAAGGGTAAGTAATGGCGTCCAGATACCCGGATCGTGACAGCACCCCCCCCTTTAGGAGTGGCCCCAGGACACTTCTTAGGCTTTAAAGGAAACTTTGCGTGGAAATTTTGGACCAAGGCAGGAGCATGGACGTCTGAGGCATTGGTCCAAGAGCGTTCTTCAGGACCATAGCCCTTCCAGTCAATGAGGTATTGTAACTGACCGTAACGGAAACGTGAGTCCAAAATCTTGGCCACCTCGTACTCGACTCCCCGTTGAGTCTGAACTTTGGGAGCTGGAGGAAGTGCGGAATGAAACCGATTCAGGATCAGCGGTTTCAACAAAGAAACATGAAATGTCCTGGGTATTTTCAAGAAGGATGGTAACTGTAACCTGTAGGCAACAGGATTGATGACTTGTTCAATCTTGAAGGGTCCGATGTAGCGAGGTGCAAATTTCATGCTGGGAACTCTCAACCTCAAATTCTTCGTGGACAGCCACACACGATCACCCACCTTGAGAGCAGGAACCGCTCTATGCTTCCTATCGGCAAACTTCTTATACCTGAATGAGGCTTTAAGCAGGGCTGCGCGGACGTTCCTCCAGTTATTTGAAAACTGACGCAAGGTGACATCCACTGCTGGAACAGAAGTTGCGGGAAGCGGTTGGAATTCTGGGACTTTAGGGTGGAATCCATAATTAATGAAGAATGGTGTAGAAGAAGATGAGGAATGGTATTGATTGTTTTGGCTGAACTCGGCCCAAGGAAGGAGTTGAACCCAGTCATCTTGAGAGGAAGACACATATATACGGAGGAAGGCCTCCAAGTCCTGATTCACCCTCTCGGTTTGACCATTGGTCTGAGGATGGTAAGCCGTGGAAAACTTTAACTTGACTTGGAGGGCTTGACACAAACTTCGCCAAAATTTGGCTACAAATTGTACTCCACGATCCGAGATGATCTCTTCAGGAAGACCGTGAAGTCGGAAGATCTCTTGTATAAACACTTGAGCCAACTTGGAAGCTGACGGAAGACCGGTGAGAGGGATGAAATGTGCCATCTTGGTGAACCGGTCAACTACCACCCAGATGGTATTAAACTTGTTGCAGATAGGTAGATTGGAAACAAAGTCCATCGACAAATGGGTCCAAGGTCGACGGGGAACAGATAATGGAACCAGTTGCCCCGCAGGCGACTGGCGGGAGACTTTGTGTTGGGCACACTTTGGGCAGGAGGCAATAAATTCCATAACGTCCTTCTTCAGAGTTGGCCACCAGTAGGACCTAGAAATAAATTCAAGGGTTTTCTGAATGCCTGTATGTCCAGAAAAACGGGAAGCATGGGCCCAATGCATGAGCTTCTTCCTTAGAACTGGCTTAACAAAACTTTTCCCTGGTGGAGGCGTAGAGTCCATCCCTACCGTGGAGAATGCCAACGGATTAATAATAGGATGCTTGTCTGCAGACTCGGACTCATTTTCTTGCTCCCATGAGCGGGAAAGGGCATCGGCCTTACGATTCTGAGAACCCGGACAGAACTGGAGTTTAAAGTCAAACCTAGAGAAGAGAAGTGCCCATCTGGCCTGACGAGGATTCAGACATTGTGCGCCTTTGAGATATAAAAGATTTTTGTGGTCGGTAAGTATGGTGATTGAGTGGGAAGCTCCCTCCAACAGGTATCTCCACTCCTCCAGAGCGAGCTTGATGGCTAGCAACTCCTGATCGCCAATGGCATAGTTGCGCTCAGCTGGGGAGAACTTCCGGGAGAAGAAACTGCAAGGATGTAGATGTCCATCTTTGGCCCTCTGGGATAACACTGCTCCTACTCCAACGGAGGAGGCATCTACCTCTAAGATAAAAGGAGAGTCGGTGTCGGGCTGTTTCAGAACTGGTGCAGAGATGAACCGTTGCTTCAGAAGGTGAAAGGCCTGTGTAGCTTCCTCGGACCACTTGGATGGATTAGCACCTTTCTTGGTTAATGCAGTGATAGGCGCCACAATGGTGGAAAAGTCTCGTATAAATTTTCTATAATAATTGGCGAACCCTAAGAACCTCTGGACCCCTTTGAGGCTTAAGGGTATAGGCCAATTCTGGATTGCTTGGAGTTTCTCAGGATCCATCTCTAGTCCGGAACCGGACACAATGTAACCTAGAAACAGAATGGTTTTAACTTCAAACACACACTTCTCCAATTTACAATAGAGGTGATTGACACGGAGACGGGAAAGAACCTCTTTTACCCAGAAACGATGATCTTCGAGATTATTAGCAAAGATGAGGATGTCGTCTAGATAAACCACGACATGGCGGTACAAGATGTCCCTGAAAATCTCATTCACGAAGTGCTGGAAGACTGCTGGAGCGTTGCTCAATCCGAAGGGCATGACGAGGTACTCATAATGTCCGTCACGGGTGTTAAAGGCGGTCTTCCACTCGTCACCCTCACGGATTCGGATGAGATTGTAGGCACCCCTCAAGTCCAGCTTTGTGAAAATAGTTGCACCACTAACTCTATCAAAGAGCTCGGTAATCAGGGGTAAAGGGTATCGGTTCTTGACGGTAATGTCGTTCAGACCTCTGTAGTCGATGCACGGACGCAGACCACCGTCTTTCTTCTTAACGAAGAAGAAGCCTGCGCCGGCTGGAGAAGAAGATGGTCGGATGAAACCCTTCGCCAGGTTCTCTTTGATGTACTCTTCCATGGAGTGTGTCTCAGGCAGAGACAACGGATAAGTTCGGCCTCACGGTGGAACCTTCCCTGGAATGAGGTCGATTGGGCAGTCCCATTCTCTATGAGGAGGAAGGATATCAGCAGAGGCTTTACTGAACACGTCCGTGAAGTCTTGATATGGAGGAGGCGGAACATCAGATGACCTGGGGAAGGAAGAACAAACAGGAAGAACTTTGGCTAAACAAGTCTCAGCACAGGAGGGACCCCATGCCAGTATTTGCGTAGTCGTCCAGTCAATTGATGGGTTGTGGAGACGGAGCCATGGAAGGCCTAAAACCACTGGATATGTGGCTCTTGGAATCACTAAAAAAGAAATATACTCAGAATGAAGAACTCCCACTCTCAGACGAACTGGAAGAGTCCTTAAGGAAATGACTGCGTCAAAAATCTTGCTGCCATCCACGGCAGTCAAAGAGATGGACGAGGACAGTCTCTCGGTGGGTAGGGACCACCGTTTAACATAAGCTTCGGTTATGAAATTCCCAGCTGCTCCGGAATCAAGGAGGGCAATGACGTTCCTGTAACGTTGAGCAATTTGGAGCGACACTGGGAGGTTACAGTCATGAGGAGATGGAGAGGAGATCATTACTCCTAGCCGGCCCTCTCCTTGGCGAGCTAGGATCTGGAGTTTCCCGGACGTTTGGGACAGGCATTGATAGTGTGCGACGGAGCTGCACAGTAGAGACAGAGAGACTCAGAGAGACGTCTTCGGCGCTCAGCGGGAGATAGACGGGAACGACTAATTTGCATAGGCTCATCCTTGGATGGAGATGGTTGACGAGGAGGAGGAGCAGAAGATTTAGGAGTAGATGATCTTCCTCGCTCGGTTGCTCTCTCTCTGAAACGTAGATCAACCTTCGTGCAAAGAGAAATTAGCTCATCCAACTTAGAGGGCAAGTCTCTGGTAGCTAACTCATCCTTGATGCGTTCTGATAAGCCATGCCAGAATGCAGCATACAGGGCCTCGTCGTTCCATGCCAGTTCGGATGCCAGGATTTTAAACTGTATAAGATACTGTCCCACAGTACGTGTTCCCTGGCGTAAACGGAGAATCTCAGATGAAGCAGATGTTATCCGGCCTGGCTCGTCGAAGATGCGCCTGAATGTAGCTACAAAGTCAGTATAGGAGGATAGCAGGGGATCAGACTTCTCCCATAAAGGTGATGCCCAGTCAAGGGCTGAGCCACTGAGAAGGGAGATGATATAGGCAATTTTGGTACGGTCACTGAAGAAATTGCCAGGTAGAAGCTCAAAGTGGATTTCACATTGATTGAGAAATCCCCTGCAGAACCTTGGAGATCCATCAAATTTTGCTGGCGTTGGAAGATGAAGATGTGGACTGGAAATGGGTAAGGTGGGTGGGGTTACAGCTGGTGTCACTGTAGTGGACGCACCGGACGTGCCAGGTCCACGGAGGGTCATTTGAATCCCATCCAGCCGTGTAGAGAGATCCTGGAGACAGCAGATGATGTGGCCCTGTGCAGCCTCCTGATGTTCAAGTCGGGCTGCCAGTTCTTGCATCGGCCTGGCCGCTTGATCCTGGTCTCCGGCTGGATTCATTAGGTCAGTGCTTACTGTCACAACTGAGGGCCTGAGCTGACGGGAGGCAGCCTCAGTTGTAGGGGCTGAGATGTAACGGAACCTGGGAGGTTGTATCAGACCCCTAGACATGTAAGTAACATGTAGAATAACTGCCCGAAGGCGTGACCACGACAACCAGGATAAAAGTCAATGATGTTTATTATGACAAACTCCGTAACACAGCAGCAGTAAAAGGAAACATAAAAGTCAACAGAGGATAAATACAATTCCTGGGTACTACAGGGTGGCAAGGGCCACAGGCACTGGTAGTGTGAGACAGTTCTTATAATCTTCTAGTTGGAAAGTCCTTACCAGGCCTGACTGTAGCAATGGAGAGAACCCAGGATCGTACCAGCTGATGTTCCAGGAAAGGCTGGGCTGCTGAAGGTAAAACGGCTGCTGTGGATACTGGCTGGAACCAGACTGTTGTTGGTACGGAGTGGATACTGGCTGGAACCAGTTAAATAATAAACGAACTTGAGAGCGATGAAATAATAATGAAGTTTGGAGTTTGAGAGCGGTGAAATAATAATACCAGTGGAGAGTGGTAAACTGCAGAAAAGGACACCGGCCCTATAAGAGAAGCTGTACACTGCTGGAAGCTGGGCTGGAAGCAGGTGATTGTTTGAGAGCGGTGAAATAATAATACCGGTGGAGAGTGGTAAACTGCAGAAAGGACACCGGCCCTTTAAGAGAAGCTGTACACTGCTGGAAGCTGGGCTGGAAGCAGGTGATTGTTTGAGAGCGGTGAAATAATAATACCGGTGGAGAGTGGTAAACTGCAGAAAGGACACCGGCCCTTTAAGAGAAGCTGTACACTGCTGGAAGCTGGGCTGGAAGCAGGTGATTGTTGTAGCTGGAAACAGGTGAGTCCAGAATGGATCGGAGAGTCAGGCTACACCGCAGATGGAATGCTGGTGCGAGTCTCTATAGCAGAAGTCTGGAGACAGGAGCTGGAACCTGGAAGACAACCACAGGAGAGAGACAAACTGGAACTAGGTTAGACAACCAAAGCACTGACGCCTTCCTTGCTCAGGCACAGCATATTTATACCTGCAGCAAGGAAGGGGTTGGCTAGGCAATTATGCAGATTAACAATACAGACAGCAGATTGGTGGAAATGATCAGATGACAAAATCCAAGATGGCTGCGCCCATGCAGACACTTGGAGGGAAGTTTGGTTTGTAATCCATGTGAGAATTGAAACAGCAATGGCGGCGCCGGCCACAGGAGACAGGAGACGCCAGACTGATGATTGCACATCTAAACCACGCGGGCACAGCGGAGGCCGCGGCTGACGTAATCGCCACTCAGACACTCTGCATGCAGGAACTCAGGGACAGCGGTGGAGGCCGCGGGGAACGCCATTCCAGATGTTACATGGCGCCGCGGTGACCGCGTCTCAGAGTGACAGGAGAGGAGGCAGGAATGTGGACATCAGTGTAACGGATGGGATCCAGTCCTGGAACGCTGAGCCAGCCTCAGGAGGCATCTGAAGGGCAAGTAATGGCGTCCAGATACCCGGATCGTGACAGGGGGTGAGTTGTAGGTGGGAAATGTATGACCTAGTGGGATAGTAGAAAGCATGTATGTATGAATCCATGTCTGAGGGGCATGTATATGTTCTAAATAAGCTTCGAGGTATTGCAAAGTATACATTAAATCCTTCTCATCCCGTATTAAGGGTCTGTAAATGGGCCAACAAACACTACCGAGCTTTTTTCGGCTTCTTGTTAAAACAAATGGGGTACACATTTAGTTGATGATACATGGAGGGGGAAACATAAGTGAGTGCTAGTATATGTGGATATGTTAACATAGTATATGTGTGCTGTTAACTGAAGGTTGCAGAGATGAAGATAAGACACATATCTAAATTACATTCACATAAACATTTTAGGTAGGGCTGATGTCTTTTCCGGATGGGTGTATCTGGGCAGAGGGGGAAACAAAAGAAAAACGGGTGAAAGAAACAGGCCATGAAATTAATTTGCAATCCTTATCATAACACTGTCTCTATGGATGGGTCATAAATTAAATCTGCTGCTATAACAGTGCCCTCGCTCCTTAGACTCATCAACTTTGTGCCGTGCTTGCGCCGCGTCAGAATTCGAACACACCTAAATATCGAACCAATAATTATGATGACTCCCAGGATACAAAGGAGAATCTTCCCTACACTCAAAAAAACATTTTGAGCCCACTCTACTAAACCTGAGAACCAACTTCGTGGGTTCAACCATGAGACCCAGCCAGTCAGTTCATTACTCACAGTCACTAAGGTAAGGTTGTGCTTCCTCCTAAACTCCCACTTCAACTGCAAGATATCGTCCATCTTTTGATCGATGATCTCCGTTGGGTCGTCAGTGCTGTTCGTGATATATGTACAGCACTTCACACCATATTGAGTTGCCAGAATAACACAGTACCCACCTGTCACGGCTGTGATATAATTAAGGACCATCCTGTGCTGAATCAGTTCCTTCTTGTAAGCTTGTAACTCCCTTCCCGTATACCTGAAGGTGTCGTCATACATCTCAGTGATATTATCTATCAAGTTTGTTAGCGCATGATATACCTAGAATTTATAATTCCTCTGGCAATACGGGTGATGTCTAATGCGAGAAGGAATTGAATCCCGGTGGATTCGTGGATCAAATCAGAGGCTACGTGCTCTGTCCTCTCTATGAGGTGTCTCTTAATGATGTGTTCATAGTGAGTATGAGTATAAGGAGCATGAGCACTGCGGTGAACGTCTTTCATCTTATCATGGGTTATGGTCATGACCTCTGGCAGTACTCTCCCAATATAACACAATACCTCTGAGCTCGGGGCAAGCCACTTGTACACCTTCCTCCCACATATGAAATAGGCATCATCTGGGAGAACATAGGGGACAAAATATAACATCACCATATTACAAACTTTCCAAGTAAAGAAACCAATCCCTAGTTCTCCCATCTGCTCAGTACAGGTATCGGGCTTGATGATATGGGCACAATACCCTGGCGATACTTTTCCAACCCACATGGTCTTGCTTCCACGAGATTATACCTATACCGAAAATACCTCCCCCTGTTGGCTATTTGGCGTACAAGTTCAGAGTCTATGGGTATCCTATCAGCTCTGTGTGAAAAGGTCATTGTCTGGTTATTCCACGTCACTTCCCAATTTCCCAGTTTTCGGTAATTGGAAATATTAAAACACAATAAGGATCTGTCTACATGATACTGGTGGAGCTTCAAACTAGGGGGCCTAGAAATATTGAATTTCTTGTCCACCGGCCTCTCACCCCAAAATTCGAGTACCTCATCTATTGCTAAAGTGTACGGTACTAATCCTGACTTGCTCTGACCTTGAGGTACCTGTGAGCACACCCAGCATTCGGTCTGGTTTAAGACCTTACCCACTAGTGAGTGGTAATCACTCAATGGATGATGGTCCATGTCGATATTAAGGTTGGACTGACATCTCTGGATGCACCCATCCTCAACTATATTCTTACAATTCCTACAAATACAATATTCATCAGACAATAACCCCTCACAGTGCCTCCGAGCTTCCTGACTACCAGAGCACTTAATGATGCCAGCCTTTACTGAAATGATGTGCTGATCCTGAGATCCTACAAATTCATACTTGCCATCAGAACCCATTCCAGATCCCTGCTCGACCTCTCTGGGGGTGTAGTATGATTTGCCGGCGGTCGGGCACCCGGCGACCATCATACCGGCGCCGGGAGCCCGACCGCTGTCATACCGACAGTGTGGCGAGTGCAAATGAGCCCTTTTCGGGCTCGCTGCGCTTGCCACGCTGCGGGCACGGTGGCGCGTTACGTGCACCACGCTATTTTGTTGGAATTCCAGCGCCAGTATACTGAGCGCCGGGATCCCGACAGCCGGCATACTGAAGACCACCCCTCTCTGGGACCCTCACCAAAACAAACTGTCCTTATCAAAACCAGAATTACTAACAGAACCCGAAACTCAGTCTCTTGTGATCGATCCATTTCGTTAGGGGAAAGGAGGAAAATAAGAAGGAGAAAAGAAAGGAAAAAATGCAGGGGGAGGTGAAAAAAGAAAGTGGTACGACAACCGTTCTAGCTCTTGTTACTCTCTGTGCTCAGATACCTTTCAACAGTCCTGCCTCTCAACTTTCCCGGAACAGACACTCCAGTGATACGAGATTCTCTACACTCTGCTCTTTGTCACGAGTTCTCTCCGGGTCATCGACCTTCTTGCAGTGGGACGAGTGGACGAGTCTCTCTTTCGGCCACCTTCAATGCTGTTGTGCTGGTTAACAAGACTTGATATGGTCCTTCCCACCTGTCTATGAGGCAACCTGGGTGTAAGAAATTTCGAATCATCACATAATCCCCAGGTTCAATGTCATGACAATTACTGTTCGGTAGGTCAGGAATCACCAGCTTAAATTTCTTTGTTGATTTCTCAGCTGCTAGCTCATCCCAACCAAATATTTCACAGTCACTTCATTATTACATTTCAAATCATCCTGGGGGTCTATCATTACATGAGGTTGTCAACCAAAAAGGATTTCAAAGGGTGATAGGTTAAGGGGAGACCTGGGAGTGGTTCTGATGCTGTACAATACTAGCGGCAAAGCTTCCGGCCACGACAATCCAGTTTCAGCCATTAATTTGCTCAGCTTGTTCTTAATAGTGCTATTCACTCTCTCCACCTTTGCACTCGCCTGTGAACGGTACGGAATATGCAGCTTGCTATTAATTCCCATCAGTTTGCACATGACCTGAAAGACTTCACCTGTAAAATGGGTACCCCTATCACTTTCAATTATTCTAGGGATACCATATCTACACACAAATTCCTGCACAATTTTCTTTGCAGTGAACGTAGCAGTATTTGTAGCAGCAAGGAACGCTTCTACCCAGTTGGAAAATACGTCAATACAAATTAACACATATTTTAAATTCCTACAGGGTGGTAACTGTATGAAATCGATTTGTATTACCTGAAAAGGTCCGTCTGACAGAGGGATATAGGATGGCTCTGTTGGTATTGACTTTCCAATATTCTTCCTCAAGCAAGTAAAACATGTCATTGCTCTCTTACCTGCATGAGAAGAGAATCCTGGCTCACACCAGTAGGCTCTAACCAGCTTACACATACCCTCTTTACCCAGATGATTCAGACCGTGTGCCGCCTCAGCTAAGCTTGGAAGATATGCTCTGGGGGTTACTGGCTTACCTTGTCCACCTGTCCACAGTCCTGAGGATTCCTGGCCATATCCCTTTGACCTCCAGACTGCCTTTTCCTGTAAAGAACACAAATCTTGCATTTCAATTAATTGTTGTGTGTTGATCGTGTTAAATGTCATCAGTGGTGTGATGTTCATTTGTATGGGGGTGCTGGCTGCTGATTTAGCAGCTTTGTCTGCCCGGCTGTTACCAAGTGAAATTGGGTCTTGGTTGTACGTATGTGCTTTGCACTTGATAACAGCCACTCTGTCTGGTTCCTGCATCGCTGTTAGAAGTCTTTTTATGTGGGACGCATGCACTACAGGTGTGCCAGCTGCCGTCATGAAATTTCTGAGGCACCATAGGGCCCCTAAATTATGCACCACTCCAAAGGCATACCTAGAATCTGTGTATATATTAGCTGACTTTCCCTTGGCCAATTCACATGCTCTGGTTAGGGCGACCAACTCAGCAACTTGTTATGAGTGCGGTGGGCCCAGGGGTTAAGCTTCTATGATACCTCTGTCATCTACAACTGCATATCCAGTGCACAGGTCTCCCGAGTCCGTCTGTCTGTGGCAACTGCCGTCAGTGTAAAAAGTAAAATCTACGCCTTCCAGTGGGTTGTCACTGATGTCAGGTCTCGCTGTGAAAGTCTGGTTCAGGTATTCCATACAATCATGCGCATCAGTTTCTGCACTAAATCCTCCTTCACCATCATTCTCATCCTCCACCCTTTGTGCCTGTCCAGGCACACCTGGCAAGTAAGTTGCAGGATTAAGTTAGCTGCATCTCTTAATGGTGATGTTTACAGGGGCCATCAGTGATAATTCCCACTTTGTAAACCGAGCAGATGAGACATGTCTGGTTTGGGCGGAGTTCAGTAAGGCTGATACTGCATGAGGTGTATGGATTGTCAGGTTGTGTCCTAACACTACATCCTCGCTTTTACTTACTAGCAAAGCTATTGCTGCAACACTTCGCAAGCATGTGGGGAGAGACCGCACTACGGTGTCCAACTGTGCACTGTAGTAAGCTACCGGCCTGCTGGCATCACCATGTCTCTGGGTTAAAACTACTGCCGCGCACCCTGCACTTTCCATACCGTATAATTCGAAGGGATTCTCATAATCTGGCATACCTAATGCAGGTGCCTGTGATAGGCACTGTTTGAGTCTCTCAAAGGCCAGTTCGGTCTCATCTGTGTGTGAGACCCGTTCTGGTTTGTTTGAAGAGACCATTTCTTGCAAAGGTAAAGCCAGTATAGGGAACTCTGGAATCCAGTTTCGACAGTACCCACACATTCCAAGGAAAGTGTGGCTCTGCTTCTGCGTGTGTGGCAGAGTCATGTCGCGAAACGCCTGTATTCTATCAGCGGTGAGGTGTCTAAGTCCTTGAGTCAAGCAATGTCCCAAATATTTTCCCTTGGTCTGACACAACTACAACTTATCCTTTGAAACCTTGTATCCCGTTTGGGAAAGATGAAACAGAAGCTGTTTCGTGTCTATCAAGGACGATTCGAGTGAGTCAGAACACAACAATAAGTCATCGACATACTGTATTAGTACTGATCCACTCTCAGGTTAAAAGGATTGTAAACAGTCATGCAAGGCCTGGGAGAGAATACTCGGGCTGTCTATGAAACCTTGGGGGAGACGAGTCCAGGTGTACTGTACTCCCCTGTATGTAAAATCAAAAAGATATTGGCTGTCAGGGTACAGAGGGACAGAAAAGAAGGCAGAACAGAGGTCGATGACAGTAAAGAATTTTGCAGTAGGAGGAATTTGCATGAGGATGACAGCTGGATTGGGCACTACAGGGAATTGGCTCTCAACTATCTTGTTTATCCCCCTTAGATCCTGCACTAGCCTGTAACCCCTCCCCCCACTCTTTTTTTACAGGGAAGATGGGACTATTGGCAGTGCTGGACATCCTGACTAGGATGCCCTGCTGTAGCAAGCGCTCTATGACTGGGTACACTCCAAATTCTACCTCTGGCTTCAGAGGATACTGAGGTATTTTTGGAGCTATCCTACCATATTTTACTTGCACTACTACAGGAGCTACATTCGCCATCAATCCAGTGTCTTGTCCATCTTTGGTCCAAAGGGAACCCGGTATTTGTGAGCTCATTTCCTCTACCTTTGATGGACACTTGTCTATAACAGTAGAATGCGACATTAGCCTTTGAGGGGTGTCTAGTATATCTTGTACTTCTTGAGCGTGGTTCCCATGTATATCCAAGAAGACACCCTCAGGAGTACAGTATATGACACACCGCATTTTACACAATAAAGCTCTCCCGAGTAGATTAGTCAGAGCCGATGCAGCCAACAGGAAAGAATGTTTGGTTTGCAAGGGCCCTATCGTAATCTCTGCAGGTCTACTCAAAGGGTATTGTTGCACAGTTCCTGTTACTCCCATTGCCGAAATTGTTTTACCCGTGGTTTTTATACCTACTGTCGAATTTAACACTGACCTGGCCGCCCCTGTATCTACAAGAAAAGGTAATGGTACACCAGCTACATCAACCGTGACCTCAGGTTCACTACCAAGGCTAGCAATCAACTTCACTGGCTGCAGACTAAAGGTGTGGCCCAACCCCTATTGTGTGGCGAGACCCTCCCGCAGCGCATTGGCAGCTACAATATGTGAGGGGGTAGCTGAGAATTTTTGGAGGCCTGCGGAGTCTCTCCTTGGTGGGTACCTCCTTGTTTCCCCTGTATGTGGCTCATAATTTCTCCTAGGTGGTCCCTGATCCCAATTATGTGCATTGTAGTGTGGTTCATATCCTGGTCTAGGGGGTTGGTATACATTATGTGTACCTTTATTCCTACAGTCCCTTGCAAAATGTCCTACCTTGTGACAAGTATAGCATGTTACTACACGTGACTTACCATCAGGGGTCTGGGGTTTCGGCTGATATGGCTTTTTTGTAAGTGCATCTACTGTATACTTACTGTCATCAGCCTTTCCCCCTGTAACTCCCTGTGCTTAATGATGTTCCTATCATGCTCGACAGCGGACTCTCTCAATGCAGCCACCGAGATACCTCTCCAGTTTGGTAGAGAGGTCTGTACTCTTGTTCTTAATGCCTCCTTTAACCCGTCCATTAATACAGTAACAGCTACCTCCCGGTGATGCACATTATCTTTTATGTCCTCGATCCCAGTGTATCTAGACATTTCCTGCAGTGCTCAATGGAAATATTCGGATGCCATTTCATCTTCCTTTTGTCTTATGGAAAAGATTTTATTCCATTTGACAACAGTATGGAAATATTCTCCTAATTGCAGATTGATTTGCTGTACATTCTCCTGATTGTATTCATCAGTGAGAGGTACTTCTGCGTCTAACTTACAATCAGTTATGAATTTTGCGGGGTCAATATTTGAGGGTAAACATACCCGTAGCACTATTCGCCAATCTTTGTTCATGGGTTCTTTGGCATTACCTAACTCTTTAATGAACCTCTGGCATGCGATTAGATCTTTTCTGGGATCAGGAAATTCTGACATAATTGACATTAACTCTGCCCGGGACCAAGGACAATGCATGGCAATGTTCCTGATGGGAGTGACTCCCTGAGCATCAGTCTTTCCATTGGGGACTGCAATCACCCTGACAGGATTTAATTCAATTACATCATTCTGGTTTGATTCTACAATGTGAGGTGCTATTGTCTCTGCATAATGTACGGTACCGTACTTACCTGTGGACACGACCTCACTTATCCCTCCGCTAGGGGGCCTGACTACTGCTCTTGTAGGTTGGGCCGTGCCCACCTGAGTGTCTTGTATGGTGGCTGCTAGAGAAAGTGCCGATATCGTGCTGGGCTCATCTTCCTGCTCGCAGTCCTGGTGAAAATTTAAAATGGGATACAACTGGCAAGGGTTAGCGTTAGTACATTTATCAATTACTCTCCTATCCTGTACCAATGTACCATTGTCTGTAGCCACTTTCTCCCCCATAATATATGGTGGTGGTGGTGCGGTCGCCATTGTTTTCCCACTAGGTTTGGAACCTGCTGCTAATTCCCTTTGCATATTCTCCTCCTGTTGCCATAAATTTAAACAATCTGTATGTCTAATCCTTTGTTTCTTGGATTTTATCAGACATATCTTTAACCTTAAGTTCTGTAATACCTCTGGTTCAAAGCTGCCCACCCTAGGGAATGATTCCCTATCTTTGTTAGTCATACATACCCATTCATTGCAAAAAGCCTCCGTGTGTGAACCATACTTTTTACACATAATAAACCTTGGTGACCCTCTCGGTTGCACTTCTTCAGCCTGAACCCTGGCTACTGAACGCCCACTGCTTGTGCAATTGGATCCCATCACAGACTTTTTCACTCGCTCCTTCTCCACTAAGTACCACGACTCACTCCAATAGGGAACACCACGTACCCAGCGAGGCCCTATCTGGTTTCTATTTACTGGAAGTGTTTAGGAGTGACTTACCTATTCCAGTAAATATACACCGCTGGAGATTTTCCTGAGAGAGACCAGCGAAAACTCCCTATAACCTTATACACAAATTATGCTCTATGCGTATGCTCTATACAGCGCTAATGATACCGCGATTTTACGCAAAACTCGTGAAAAGGATATCATGTTGTGCTATCTATCACACCCACAAACGCGCGGTCCAATCGTACTGCGTATAGGTACTTGTTACCTATCTGCCGTACAACCATGTGTCGATGTACAAACTGCGACCCTCAGCCCGGAACGTAATACAAAAACCTTTTAATTTCAATACTTCGCACTACTCTGCACTATCACGCTCCTCTGCAAATCACCTCACGATTTGCGTATTTCAATCTATATTAACGTGAGTCAGCCGCCTCATGCCACCAAGCCTCTACTTACTTGATGTACCACGGGACCCGATTTCCGGAGTTCAATACGTTCACTCTTACATTCGCTCACTCAAATATACTTTGTTTTTCTGTACAGAAAATTTGGATTCATTCAGGTTGGCAGCTTTACCCCCAGAGGTAATTAAAAAAAAATATTTATACTAAATTTTGTTTATATACTAAATTGTTTAGAAACCGGGTAGTTTTGTGCTATTGTAGCGTGGCTACTGTCCCACCTTTAAACGAAACAAACTATTGTGTAATTTATACTTAGCGCCCATGCTCTTACGCAATTTGCGTAAACACGCGACCGTGCGTGTCTCTTACGCCGCGTGTGCAGTTCCGTACTTTGTCCGAGACACGTGTACAAAACCGTACGTCCGCAATAGCACAAATCACACAATTCTATCAATGTGAGCAATAAAACTGCTATTGCCCACTACACACAACACAGTTTCTTTCTGAATAAACCTTTACAACGAGGCCAGACTGCGTTTGTGCTTTACGCTTACTTCCTTAAATATTTATTTTAGTTTTAACTATATAGCAACAAATATCTTCGGTTTCACACAGGTCTAAATGAATCTAGCAATCTGAACGTAATGGCATCAATGTGAGGATATACAAAGAGTCTGGGTGCTGTGTATGCTTTTCGCGCCCCCCAAAAATTCACAGATTTTAAATAGCTTTTTTCTGTTTTTACTTTACGGGTTCTACCAACATCTCTACAAACCATACAGAGCAGACGCCATCTAATCAGCAATCAAGTAGGGGTTTCAGTGCATCCATCGACCAGGAAAAGGATACATAGGATATTTTCTGTCCGCCCTTTTGCTGATAGATTAAGTCTGCTGTGACCTGTTAGGTAGTAAGTATGTGGAAAACCGGACGGAGCCCCCAATTGATAATGCTGATTTATATACAGGAATGAAAGCTATACCTTAAACACACCTTAAATACACTTTACCATGGATCCGCTGCGGCCGCTATACTTAATACACACTCTCCGTTCTTTGTACGCTATTAGCATACAAAGTCCCGTACTTTGTACGCACTTTGCGTACAAATGCCACGCTGACGGTACAAAGTACACACAGCGCGTACACACCCAGAGATACACCGCAAATCCTTAACAGCTATGCAATGCAATGATAATACACTTTAAACCTTAGCAGGGCAATGAAGACATGACACCAGATTGTAATTAAACCGCTGGGTTCTGACACCACTGCGTATTATTGCTGAAAGGGGGTTACAATACAAACAATACAATATAATATAACAGAGTAAATTGCTACATTCAATGGTACATACGTGATTGGATTCGCCGCGCTACCCGGTCCGGTCCTCGGTCATCTAATAGATAACGTTGTGAGTCTTGTGTCAGACCAGGCCTGCAGCAGGCTCTCTTTATACAATTCTTTCAAAACTTAACACAATGGATACTGTAATCTCTTTGTCCATTGGACACAGGGATGCACATTTGTTATGCACACCAGTGCCTGCAGGAAAGTACTGGTGTCAGAACTGTTATGCACTCCAGTGCCTGCAGGAATGTACTGGTGTTTGAACTGTTATGCAAAACAAATGGACTCACAGACAGACTGGGGAATATGACATAACGTACACAGAAGGTGATAGGGTAACAAAATACACACAAAGTGAACAGAGAAGCCCAGAGGCTAAGGAACTGGGTATCTCCCTTGTATTAGAACTGCTCAGATGGGAAAAGCAAGATGTTGTGTTTTAATACGTAGAGAACCCAAAATGCTGTTGCTAAGGGCAACAGCAAAACCCTAAAGGGTTACCAACGGGTGTGGCAGTAAACTCCTTGGTCAGAGATGGAATGATAGACACAAGGAGAGTCTCCACAATCCTAATTCTCACTTGCAGTGCACAGGTTCAGCTTACTGCCACTAAACTGACCCCTGACACCTAGCACAGTGAGACAGGATTAGACAGGCAAGTCTTAGAATACAGCCGCAAACTTGCTAAGTTCACAGAGTAGTAACAGAACCCCAGCAAGCTAAACGACTGACTCCAGTCTTACTGCTAGGTCTGGATTGGCAGAGTGTAATACCAAATCCCCAGGCCTATTTGCAGTAAGCAACAAACAAATACAAAGCTACACAGTACTGGCTAACTTTCAGGAACTGACTAACCAACAAAGATTCAGCAGCATCTGCTTAAGCTGAGAAGAGGCCTTATAAAGCAGGTGCTGTCCACGCCCCACTCAGACCTCACAGACTGTGAGCACAAAAACCAGCACCGGATCCCCTGCCGTGCACAGAGCCTATAACCACTGCACAGCAAAAGACCCGAACCGGAGTATCAGCTGCGCTCAGGTTACTCCGCTAGCACTTGTCTCCCGGTTGCCATGACGACGTGGCAGCACAGGGCAGGAGACCCTAACAGTACCCCCCCCCTGACGAGCGGTCAAAGAACCCCTACCACCGGGTTTATCGGGGAACTGCGAGAAGAAAGAGCGTATCAGTCTGGGGGCATGAAGATCACAACTGCGCACCCACGACCGCTCCTCCGGGCCATACCCCTTCCAGTGCACCAAAAATGACAGCCGACCCCGAACCACCTTGGAGTCAAGAATCCTTTCAACAACAAACTCCCTCTGGCCACGTATCAGAAGAGGGGAAGGTCTTCCACTGGAAGAAGGATTACTAATCGCCCGTTTTAAAAAGGAACAATGAAATGTTTTATTGATACCCAAAGAACGGGGCAGATCTAACTGAAATGCCACCGGATTGATAACCCTGGTGATCTTATAAGGGCCGATGAACCGGGGGCCTAACTTATGAGATGGCTGTCTCAACTTCAAATTCTTGGTAGACAACCAGACGAAGTCTCCTAATTTGAAGCTGCAGGGTCTTTTCCGCTTATCAAAAACCCTTTTGGTCACTAATGACACAGACACAAGGGCTTTCTTCACTTTCCGCCAAATACCTCTAAGGACCGAAACCACAGAGGAACCACCAGGCGTGGAGTCCAGGGGGTCAAAAGAATTGGCCTTAGGATGATGCCCATACACACAAAGGAAGGGAGAGATCCCTGTAGCAGAGTGAGCCGCGTTGTTAT
Organism: Pseudophryne corroboree; assembly: GCF_028390025.1. Lineage (NCBI taxonomy): Eukaryota > Metazoa > Chordata > Amphibia > Anura > Myobatrachidae > Pseudophryne > Pseudophryne corroboree. The sequence continues at coordinate 22,957,360 of NC_086449.1, forward strand.
AGGCAAACTCCGCCATGGACAGATGAGCAACCCAGTCAGTCTGACACTTGGAGACATAACACCTAAGGAACTGCTCCAAGGACTGGTTCACCCTTTCAGTCTGCCCATTAGACTGCGGATGGTAGCCTGACGACAAGCTGACAGAAATCTGGAGATCGGAACAAAATGCCCTCCAGAATTTGGCCACAAACTGGGATCCGCGGTCAGAGACCACATCAAGTGGCAACCCGTGGAGACGCACAACATGCAGCATAAATAATTCAGACAGGCGTCTGGCCGATGGCAGCCCAACCAGTGGAACGAAGTGCGCCATCTTCGAAAACCTGTCAATGACAACCCAGATGGCTGTCATCCCTGAGGATTTGGGCAAGTCCACCACAAAATCCATTGAAATGTGGGTCCATGGCTTAGATGGGATAGAGAGTGGATGTAATGGGCCAACAGGAACCCCTCTAGGAGTTTTATTTCGGGCACAGATGTCACATGCCCGAATCCACTGATCCACATCCTTAGCCACCGAGGGCCACCACACCGCCCTAGATAGCAACTCCCGAGTTCTGGCAATACCCGGGTGACCTGCCGACTTCTTGGCATGGAATTCCAGGAACACTCGCTGTCTTAACCTAGGAGGCACAAACAAAAGACCTACCGGAAGGTCTGGAGGAGCCTGCTCCTGTGCTCTAAGGACTAATGATAAGAGGTCCTGGGTAATGCCCACTTTAATACATGATAGGGAAACAATGGGCAACGGCTCCTCGGTGGTCTCCTGGATTGGAGCAAAACTCCGCGAGAGCGCATCAGCCTTGATGTTTTTTGACCCAGGGCGATATGTTATCAAAAAATTAAAGCGAGCAAAAAACAAAGCCCATCGTGCCTGCCTGGCATTGAGACGCTTCGCTGACTCTAAATATGCCAGATTCTTATGGTCAGTGAGAATTGAGACCACAAACTTAGCCCCCTCAAGCCAGTGTCTCCACTCCTCGAGTGCATCCTTAATAGCCAACAATTCACGGTTACCCACGTCATAATTCATCTCGGCAGGCGAAAATTTACGGGAAAAGTAAGCACAGGGATGAAGGCGATTATCAGACACTCCCATCTGAGAAAGCACTGCCCCAATACCCATCTCAAAGGCATCCACCTCCACCACAAAAGGACGCTCTGGATCTGGGTGTCGCAGCACCTTGGCCGAAACAAATGCCCTTTTGAGACGGGCAAAAGCCGCTTTAGCCTCACAAGACCAGTGAGCAACATCCGCCCCTTTCTTAGTGAGTGCCACCAAGGGCGCCACTATAGACGAAAATCCAGCGATAAATCGTCTATAAAAATTTGCAAAGCCCAGGAAACGCTGAAGCGCCTTCAAACTAGTGGGCTGCACCCAATCCAGGACTGCCTGTACCTTGGAACCCTCCATTTGGAAACCTTCTGGGGAGATAATATATCCTAGAAATGCGATTTGCTGAACTTCAAATTCGCACTTCTCCAGCTTCGCCCCAAGCCGGTGGTCTCTGAGTTTCTGGAGGACTAAGCGTACATGCTTCCGATGTTCCTCCAGGGAATGGGAGAAGATTAGGATGTCATCTAAGTATACAACTAAGAATCTATCCAAATATTCCCTGAGCACATCATTCATGAAATCCTGGAAGACTGCCGGGGCATTACAGAGCCCAAAAGGCATCACCAAATATTCATAATGCCCTGAGTGGGTATTAAAGGCAGTCTTCCATTCATCCCCCTCTCTTATTCGGATTAGATTGTACGCACCGCGTAGGTCAATCTTAGAAAAAATGGTGGCAGTACGAAGCTGGTCAAACAAGACCGAAATGAGAGGCAGTGGGTATGAGTTTTTAATCGTGATACGGTTCAATTCCCTGAAGTCGATGCAGGGTCGCAACGAACCGTCCTTTTTACCCACGAAGAAGAACCCCGACCCAACTGGAGACTGTGAAGGTCTGATAAATCCCTTAGCCAAGTTCTCCTGAATGTACTCTGCCATAGCCTGAGTCTCAGGACGTGACAGGGAGTACAACCTGCTCTTGGGAAGCTTAGCATTTGGCAACAAATCAATGGCACAGTCATAGGGGCGATGGGGAGGTAGTACCTCTGCAACTTTTTTGGAGAACACGTCCGCAAAATCTGCATAACACCCTGGCAATCCTGGCAAACTTAGCTGCGAGAGCCTGACTGGAAGGCTCAAGCAACTCCTGAAACAATCAGTACCCCAACTAAGAATCTCCCCAGAGACCCAGTCAAATTGAGGATTGTGGGCCCTTAACCAGGGTAACCCCAACACCAATGGGGCAAAAGTACAGACAATCACATAAAAGGACAATTTTTCAGAGTGTGTGGCTCCAATAAACAAAGAAATCTGGCTAGTGCAAGAGGTAATTTTACCTTGGGATAATGGTTCCCCGTTTAACCCACAAATCTCAATTTCCGATGCCAAGGGTACTAAGGGAACAGAGTGTTTCAGGGCGAATTGGCGGTCCATAAAAACCCCGTCGGCCCCACTGTCCACAAAGGCCTCAGTCTTGACAGTTTGACCGAGGATCTTCAAGGTCACCGGAATGATAAAAGTCTTCTTGGGAAATTCTGACTTCTGGCCTGACAGGATATTTCCCATCACCCTCAGGCCCTGAAGTTTTCCGGCTTTTCTGGGCATGATACTACCACATGACCTTTATTCCCACAGTACAAACAAAACCCCTGCTGTCTCCTCCGCGTCTTCTCACGCGAGGAGAGGCGGGTAGCCCCAATTTGCATAGGCTCCTCAGAAAATTCCTCAGAGTCTGAGGTTCCCTTGGGAAGGAAGGAAATCTCAGTCTCCCTTTCAAGCCTACGCTCTCTCAGCCGTCTATCCACCCGGATGGATAACTGCATGAGCTGATCCAAGCTATCAGGCAAGGGATATTGTACCAGTTGGTCCTTTATCTGGTTAGAAAGACCTCTTCGGTACTGGTTTCTCAGGGCTGGGTCATTCCACTGGGTATCATGGGCCAACCTCTGAAACTCCGTACAGTAAACCTCAACTGGCCTTCGCCCTTGCTTAAGGATCGAAATCTGAGCCTCGGCTGAGGCCGTCTTGTCAGGGTCATCATACAACATGCCCAGTGCCGTAAAAAAAGCATCAACACTTTTAAGCGACGGACAGTCAGGCTGCAACCCATATGCCCAGACCTGTGGGTCTCCTTGTAGCAAGGAAATCACTATGCCCACCCGCTGAATCTCCGACCCAGAAGACTGAGGCCTAAGCCGGAAGTATAGCTTGCAGCTCTCCTTGAAACAAAAGAACTGCGAGCGATCTCCAGAAAAACGATCCGGGAGATTTACTTTCGGCTCCTTAACCCCTGCAGGTGCTGCTGCTGCGGGAGCTCCGCCAGCAGCCTGGGAGGTGTGCATTTTAATGGACAAATCATTAAATTGTCGAGTCAGGACCTGCACCTGATCGACCACCTGTTGCAACGTATTTTGAGGGGTATGCTTCATATTCCCACAAAATTTCAACAGGAGTATTAGGCTGCTGAATATGTTATGCACACCAGTGCCTGCAGGAAAGTACTGGTGTCAGAACTGTTATGCACTCCAGTGCCTGCAGGAATGTACTGGTGTTTGAACTGTTATGCAAAACAAATGGACTCACAGACAGACTGGGGAATATGACATAACGTACACAGAAGGTGATAGGGTAACAAAATACACACAAAGTGAACAGAGAAGCCCAGAGGCTAAGGAACTGGGTATCTCCCTTGTATTAGAACTGCTCAGATGGGAAAAGCAAGATGTTGTGTTTTAATACGTAGAGAACCCGAAATGCTGTTGCTAAGGGCAACAGCAAAACCCTAAAGGGTTACCAACGGGTGTGGCAGTAAACTCCTTGGTCAGAGATGGAATGATAGACACAAGGAGAGTCTCCACAATCCTAATTCTCACTTGCAGTGCACAGGTTCAGCTTACTGCCACTAAACTGACCCCTGACACCTAGCACAGTGAGACAGGATTAGACAGGCAAGTCTAAGAATACAGCCGCAAACTTGCTAAGTTCACAGAGTAGTAACAGAACCCCAGCAAGCTAAACTACTGACTCCAGTCTTACTGCTAGGTCTGGATTGGCAGAGTGTAATACCAAATCCCCAGGCCTATTTGCAGTAAGCAACAAACAAATACAAAGCTACACAGTACTGGCTAACTTTCAGGAACTGACTAACCAACAAAGATTCAGCAGCATCTGCTTAAGCTGAGAAGAGGCCTTATAAAGCAGGTGCTGTCCACGCCCCACTCAGACCTCACAGACTGTGAGCACAAAAACCAGCACCGGATCCCCTGCCGTGCACAGAGCCTATAACCACTGCACAGCAAAAGACCCGAACCGGAGTATCAGCTGCGCTCAGGTTACTCCGCTAGCACTTGTCTCCCGGTTGCCATGACGACGTGGCAGCACAGGGCAGGAGACCCTAACACATTTACAGTACAGGAGAGGTCATAGGTCAGTTTGAATAGGTAGACGATGTCTGTTCCAACTGCTCTTGTGGGTGGTCTCCTCTGGATTCCCGCTGCATACATAATGTACAGTAAATACAGTTTATATCTATATTCTGCTCCTGCACATAACTATCCGCAGGAACATGCGATCTTCCTCAAACGAACACCGGAATGTTACCCTTAAAATACCCTTCAGCTGGATACCAGACACCACCTTATAAAAACAAAAGATACCTGCGCTCTGTTGCTAATGAAAGGGGTATATCCCTCTAATAGATTAAATAAAAATTAATTAATAATCAATAAGGATGGTAGGTTTAAGTTGAATTAATATATAGTCAATTTAATTAGAATAATGTCTAAAATCATAAGATGTCTCTCACATAAAATCACCTCAATAAATAAATACATAGGTCAAAGAACATTAACCAATCCCCTTAGGAGAAATATATCATACCCCAGGCTAGGATTCCCTCCGGAATATAGTCCACGAGTATAATTGCAAGTGAGTGGTAGAGTTCGATTGGTCCCTTTTAAGCACAAAGTGCAAGCTTTTCCATGCAGGTAGGGATGTCTCCAATCTCACCGTAAGTGGAAATGTCCAAAGGAGAGAGTCCAATTAGTAAAGTCCGGGTAAAATTTGAGAGAAAGTTCTCCAGTTCCAAAGAGGGGATAATTGTTAAATGTCCAGCAATATCGTCTCAACGCGTTTCGTTGGTGTTGACAGCCAGCTTCCTATTCTGTAATGGTAAATCCCTTTGTTCTGAAACCATTTAAACTGCTGTAACTTTCTTATGTGGTGCAGGGAGACTATGTGTACATTGTGCACTGTTTGGATTAAATATGTAATGTGTTTTGATAGCTTTCCATGCGTTCACAAACTCTACCGTAAATACCCATGCCACGCGCTAATACGCAGGACCGCAGGAGCGACCATACGCAAATTGCGGATATGTGCACGCACGGCAGAATAAGTACACGCGCGGAGGCCATCTGTTTGTAGTTTGTACGTAATGTGGGTACTGCAATATTTTTCGACTTTGACATGCCCATAGTATCAATGCCCCTTATACACATAATAATGCCCACAGTAGTAGTGCCAATTATACCCATAGCAATGCCCACTGTAGCAGTGTTGCTTATACACATAATAATGCCCATAGTATCAATTACCCTTATACACACAATAATGGCCACAAGGTATCAGTGCCGCTTATACACATAATAATGCCCACAAGGTATCAGTGCCACTTATACACATAATAATGCCCACAAGGTATCAGTGCCACTTATACACATAATAATGCCCACAAGGTATCAGTGCCACTTATACACATAATAATGCCCACAAGGTATCAGTGCTGCTTATACACATAATAATGCCCACGGTATCAATGACCCTTATACACAGAATAATGCCCACAAGGTATCAGTGCTGCTTATACACATAATAATGCCCACGGTATCAATGACCCTTATACACAGAATAATGTCCACAAGGTATCAGTGCCGCTTATACACATAATAATGCCCACAAGGTATCAGTGCCGCTTATACACATAATAATGCCCACAAGGTATCAGTGCCTCTCATACGCATAATGCCTATTGCAGTGGAACACAGTTACGGCCCACTTTTACCCCTGCCTAACACCCCATATACACACACAGTACACACTACAAACACATACAGTACACCTACCCACCACTACACACACACACACACACACACACACACACACACACACACACACACACACACACACAGTACACACTACACACACATACAGTATACACACACACACCACCACATATACACACACAGTACACACTACACACACTCACATACAGTACACTCACCCACCCCAGGTGAATATACACACACAGTACACCAACACACACCACCAGATATACACACAGCACACACTTCACACATAAAGTACACACATACACCCACCACTGCTGCATATGCACACACAGTATACACACCCACCACCACATATACACAGACAGTACACACACATACAGTACACCTACCCACAGTACACACTGCATACACATACAGTACACACACACACCACAACATATACACACACAGTACACACTGCACACACATACAGTACACACACACACACACACACACACACACACACACACACACACACACAAACTGCTGCATTTACACACACAATACACACCCACCAACCACCACATGTACACACAGTACACACCCACCCATCACCACATACACACACACACACACACACACACACACACACACACACACACACACACACACACACACACACTACTGCTGAATATACACATATTGTACACCAACACACACATTACCACATATACACACAGTACACCAACTCACACCACCACATACACACACAGTACACACTACACACCATTGCTGCATATACACACAGTACACGCACACACCCACCACCACATACACACACACAGTACAAATTACACACACAGTACACACAACCACCACTGCTGAATACACACACACACACACACACACACACACACACACACACACACACCACCACATATACACACAGTACACACTACACACATACAGTACACACACACCACCACTAAAAATACACACATAAAGTACACCGACATGCACACACCACCACATATACACACTACACACACATACAATACACACACACACACACACCACCTCAACATATACACACAGGCCCTTATTCCGAGTTGTTCGCTCGCAAGCTGCTTTTAGCAGCATTGCACACGCTAAGCCGCCGCCTACTAGGAGTGAATCTTAGCTTAGTAGATTTGCGAACGAAAGATTAGCAGAATTGCGAATAGACACTTCTTAGCAGTTTCTGAGTAGCTCCAGACTTACTCGGCATCTGCGATCAGTTCAGTGCTAGTCGTTCCTGGTTTGACGTTACAAACACACCCAGCGTTCGCCCAGACACTCCCCCGTTTCTTCAGCCACTCCCGCGTTTTTCCCAGAAACGGTAGCTTTTTTTCGCACACACCCATAAAACGGCCAGTATCCGCCCAGAAACACCCATTTCCTGTCAATCACACTACGATCACCAGAACGAAGAAAAAACCTCGTAATGACGTGAGTAAAATACCTAACTGCAAAGCAAATTTACTTGGCGCAGTCGCACTGCGGACATTGCGCATGCACATTAGCGGCTAATCGCTCCGTTGCGAGAAAAAAATACAGAGCGAACAACTCGGAATGAGGGCCACAGTACACACACACCACCACATATACACACTACACACACATACAATACACACACACACACACACACACACACACACACACACACACCACCTCAACATATATACACAGTACACACACACCACCACATATACACACTACACACACACACCACCTCATCGTATATGGGATGCGGTCAAGATCCCAGCGGACGGGATCCCGGCAGTTGGAATTCCGACACCGGGATCCTGACCGGCACAATCCTGACATATTCTCCCCCAACGGGTGTCCACAACAACCATAGAGGGAGAATTAATTACTGTGCCGAGTGTAGCGAGGCACCGTGCCCGCAGCGTTGCACTCGCCCCCTGTCGGGATTGTGCCAGTCAGGATCCCGGTGTCAGTATTCTGACCCCCGGGGTCCCTTTCGGCGGGATCTCATACTGATTCCTCATATACACCCACACACACACACACACACACACACACACACACAGTACACACTGCATACACATACAGTACACACACACAGAAAAGGAGACACTGGAGGGGAGGGCTGGCCATCAGGGGCGTTGGAACATTTTTTGGTTGGCGTGGCCAAGATAAAATCTCAGTTTGGCGCCCCTAGCTCCTGGCCACCTTAGGCACCTTGAGGCTCTTGCTTCTGTATGGAACTCTATGGAGCAGCTGAAAGTTGCCCCTTGTACACATTACACCTGGTAGAGCCCCTTATACACATTATGCCCGGTTGAACCCACTACACACATTACGCCTGGTAGAGCCACTTGTACACATTATGCCTGGTAGTGCCCCTATACACATTACACCTATTAGAGCCACTTGTACACATTATGCCTGGTAGAGCCCCTATACACATTACACCTGGTAGAGCCCCTTATACACATTATGCCAGGTTGAACCCACTACACACATTACGCCTGGTAGAGCCACTTGTACACATTATGCCTAGTAGAGCCCCTATACACATTACGGCTGGTAGATACCGTTATACACATTACACCTGGTAGAGCCAATTTCACGTGTTACATATTATGCCTGGTAGAGCCCATTACACATGTTACACATTACACCTGGTAGAGCCCCTTATACACATTATGCCAGGTTGAACCCACTACACACATTACGCCTGGAAGAGCCACTTGTACACATTATGGTGGAAAAAAAGTATACAGCGCTAATTGACACAATATGATCTCAATGAATGAGTATTTAATAATAGGTTTTGTTTAAAAAAGACTTGGACAATTAAAAAACATGCAATCTAAGATGTGATAAATCTCACTATTGACTTCAAGTGGACTTAGAATCTAGTAATACTGACACCAACTGGTATACTAGGCATCCATCAACATATTTGAGACCAGCATATGTACAGTCATAGATACGGACCAAAAGTGTAATAGTTCATCCAATTGGATGTGGTTACCGAGTCTGTGTTCCGTTTAGAGAGGCTCCCATGAGGTACAAGTCCGTATGGCAATGGCGACAGTTGTTGGGGTCCTGGTTCACAGTTCACTCGGAACTCCGTGTTCCATAAATGGGTTCTCCTATAGATGTAGTAGGCAATTGGCAATGTCAGTGGGAGTCCTGGTTCACGGAGGTAGGCAAATGCAGGGTCCTGACTGTAGATGGTGGCGTGGTGATGGTGCTGGTTGGCAAAGGTCCACTCAGGTCTCAACTATGACTGTACATATGCTGGTCTCAAATATGTTGATGGATGCCTAGTATACCAGTTGGTGTCAGTATTACTAGATTCTAAGTCCACTTGAAGTCAATAGTGAGATTTATCACATCTTAGATTGCATGTTTTTTAATTGTCCAAGTCTTTTTTAAACAAAACCTATTATTAAATACTCATTCATTTAGATCATACTGTGTCAATTAGCGCTGTATACTTTTTTTTCCTCCTCTTGTTATTGAAAAGGGTTTGACTACCCCTTATTGATTCAGCTGCTAGGAAAAGCACACTCATCACAGCGCCTGTATATATACTTGATATATATAACTTTTCATCAACTTGTACACATTATGCCTGGTAGAGCCCCTATACACATTACGGCTGGTAGATACCATTATACACATTACACCTGGTAGAGCCAATTCCACTTGTTACATATTATGCCTGGTAGAGCCCATTACACATGTTACACATTACGCTTGGTAGAGCCCATTACACATGTTACACAATACGCCTGGTAGAGCCCATTACACATGTTACACAATATGCCTGGTAAAGCCCATTACACGTGTTACACAATACGCCTGGAAGAGCCAATTACACATGTTACACAATACACCTGGTAGAGCCCATTACACATGTTACACAATATGCCTGGTAGAGCCCATTACACATGTTACACAATACCCCTGGAAGAGCCCATTACACATGTTACACAATACGCCTGGTAGAGCCCATTACACGTTACACAATACGCCTGGTAGAGCCCATTACACATGTTACACAATACGCCTGGTAGAGCCCATTACACATGTTACACAATACGCCTGGTAGAGCCCATTACACATGTTACACAATACGGCTGGTAGAAAAAGAGAGATGATGATAATACACTTTAAACCTTAGCAGGGCAATGAAGACACTACACCAGATTGTAATTAAACCGCTGGGTTCTGACACCACAGCGTATTATTGCTGAAAGGGGGTTACAATACAAACAATACAATTTAATATACTATAACAGAGTAAATGGCTACATTCAATGGTACATACGTGATTGGATTCACCGCGCTAGCCGGTCCGGTCCTCGGTCATCTAATAGATAACGTTGTGAGTCTTGTGTCAGACCAGGCCTGCAGCAGGCTCTCTTTATACAATTCATCCAAAACATAACACAATGGATACTGTAATCTCTTTGTCCACTGGACACAGGGATGCACATTTACAGTACAGGAGAGGTCATAGGTCGGTTTGAATAGGTAGGCGATGTCTGTTCCAACTGCTCTTGTGGGTGGTCTCCGCTGGGTTCCCGCCGCATGCTAAATGTATATTAAATACAGTTTTTATCTATATTCTGCTTCTGCACATAACTATCCGCAGGAACATGCGATCTTCCTCAAACTAACAGCGGAATGTTACCCTTAAAATACCCTTCAGCTGGATACCAGACACCACCTTATAACCTAGTTCTGTCCCCTCCTTTTCTGTAAAGGTGAATCCCTTTGTTCTGTTACCATTTAAACAGCTGTTACTTTCTGATGTGGTGCAGGGAGACTATGTGTACATTGTGCACTATTTGGATTAAATATGTAATGTGTTTTGATAGCTTTCCATGCGTTCACAAACTCTACCATAAATACCCATACCACGCGCTAATGTGCAGGACCGCGGGAGCGACCATATACGCAAATTGCGGATATGTGTACGCATGGCAGAACAAGTACACGCGCTGAGGCTATCTGTGTGTAGTTTGTACGTAATGTGCGTACTGCAATATTTTTCGACTTTGACAGTCCACCCTTTGGCAGTCAATAATAACTGCCACTATCTAATCACTAAACAGAAAAATATCTATACAATATCTACAGAAGTTTAAATGGTCGGGGGTGTCACAACTGAGGGCCTGAGCTGACGGGAGGCAGCCTCAGTTGTAGGGGCTGAGATGTAACGGAACCTGGGAGGTTGTATCAGACCCCTAGACATGTAAGTAACATGTAGAATAACTGCCCGAAGGCGTGACCACGACAACCAGGATAAAAGTCAATGATGTTTATTATGACAAACTCCGTAACACAGCAGCAGTAAAAGGAAACATAAAAGTCAACAGAGGATAAATACAATTCCTGGGTACTACAGGGTGGCAAGGGCCACAGGCACTGGTAGTGTGAGACAGTTCTTATAATCTTCTAGTTGGAAAGTCCTTACCAGGCCTGACTGTAGCAATGGAGAGAACCCAGGATCGTACCAGCTGATGTTCCAGGAAAGGCTGGGCTGCTGAAGGTAAAACGGCTGCTGTGGATACTGGCTGGAACCAGACTGTTGTTGGTACGGAGTGGATACTGGCTGGAACCAGTTAAATAATAAACGAACTTGAGAGCGATGAAATAATAATGAAGTTTGGAGTTTGAGAGCGGTGAAATAATAATACCAGTGGAGAGTGGTAAACTGCAGAAAAGGACACCGGCCCTTTAAGAGAAGCTGTACACTGCTGGAAGCTGGGCTGGAAGCAGGTGATTGTTTGAGAGCGGTGAAATAATAATACCGGTGGAGAGTGGTAAACTGCAGAAAGGACACCGGCCCTTTAAGAGAAGCTGTACACTGCTGGAAGCTGGGCTGGAAGCAGGTGATTGTTGTAGCTGGAAACAGGTGAGTCCAGAATGGATCGGAGAGTCAGGCTACACCGCAGATGGAATGCTGGTGCGGGTCTCTATAGCAGAAGTCTGGAGACAGGAGCTGGAACCTGGAAGACAACCACAGGAGAGAGACAAACTGGAACTAGGTTAGACAACCAAAGCACTGACGCCTTCCTTGCTCAGGCACAGCATATTTATACCTGCAGCAAGGAAGGGGTTGGCTAGGCAATTATGCAGATTAACAATACAGACAGCAGATTGGTGGAAATGATCAGATGACAAAATCCAAGATGGCTGCGCCCATGCAGACACTTGGAGGGAAGTTTGGTTTGTAATCCATGTGAGAATTGAAACAGCAATGGCGGCGCCGGCCACAGGAGACAGGAGACGCCAGACTGATGATTGCACATCTAAACCACGCGGGCACAGCGGAGGCCGCGGCTGACGTAATCGCCACTCAGACACTCTGCATGCAGGAACTCAGGGACAGCGGTGGAGGCCGCGGGGAACGCCATTCCAGATGTTACATGGCGCCGCGGTGACCGCGTCTCAGAGTGACAGGAGAGGAGGCAGGAATGTGGACATCAGTGTAACGGATGGGATCCGGTCCTGGAACGCTGAGCCAGCCTCAGGAGGCATCTAAAGGGTAAGTAATGGCGTCCAGATACCCGGATCGTGACAGCACCCCCCCCTTTAGGAGTGGCCCCAGGACACTTCTTAGGCTTTAAAGGAAACTTTGCGTGGAAATTTTGGACCAAGGCAGGAGCATGGACGTCTGAGGCATTGGTCCAAGAGCGTTCTTCAGGACCATAGCCCTTCCAGTCAATGAGGTATTGTAACTGACCGTAACGGAAACGTGAGTCCAAAATCTTGGCCACCTCGTACTCGACTCCCCGTTGAGTCTGAACTTTGGGAGCTGGAGGAAGTGCGGAATGAAACCGATTCAGGATCAGCGGTTTCAACAAAGAAACATGAAATGTCCTGGGTATTTTCAAGAAGGATGGTAACTGTAACCTGTAGGCAACAGGATTGATGACTTGTTCAATCTTGAAGGGTCCGATGTAGCGAGGTGCAAATTTCATGCTGGGAACTCTCAACCTCAAATTCTTCGTGGACAGCCACACACGATCACCCACCTTGAGAGCAGGAACCGCTCTACGCTTCCTATCGGCAAACTTCTTATACCTGAATGAGGCTTTAAGCAGGGCTGCGCGGACGTTCCTCCAGTTATTTGAAAACTGACGCAAGGTGACATCCACTGCTGGAACAGAAGTTGCGGGAAGCGGTTGGAATTCTGGGACTTTAGGGTGGAATCCATAATTAATGAAGAATGGTGTAGAAGAAGATGAGGAATGGTATTGATTGTTTTGGCTGAACTCGGCCCAAGGAAGGAGTTGAACCCAGTCATCTTGAGAGGAAGACACATATATACGGAGGAAGGCCTCCAAGTCCTGATTCACCCTCTCGGTTTGACCATTGGTCTGAGGATGGTAAGCCGTGGAAAACTTTAACTTGACTTGGAGGGCTTGACACAAACTTCGCCAAAATTTGGCTACAAATTGTACTCCACGATCCGAGATGATCTCTTCAGGAAGACCGTGAAGTCGGAAGATCTCTTGTATAAACACTTGAGCCAACTTGGAAGCTGACGGAAGACCGGTGAGAGGGATGAAATGTGCCATCTTGGTGAACCGGTCAACTACCACCCAGATGGTATTAAACTTGTTGCAGATAGGTAGATCGGAAACAAAGTCCATCGACAAATGGGTCCAAGGTCGACGGGGAACAGATAATGGAACCAGTTGGCCCGCAGGCGACTGGCGGGAGACTTTGTGTTGGGCACACTTTGGGCAGGAGGCAATAAATTCCATAACGTCCTTCTTCAGAGTTGGCCACCAGTAGGACCTAGAAATAAATTCAAGGGTTTTCTGAATGCCTGTATGTCCAGAAAAACGGGAAGCATGGGCCCAATGCATGAGCTTCTTCCTTAGAACTGGCTTAACAAAACTTTTCCCTGGTGGAGGCGTAGAGTCCATCCCTACCGTGGAGAATGCCAACGGATTAATAATAGGATGCTTGTCTGCAGACTCGGACTCATTTTCTTGCTCCCATGAGCGGGAAAGGGCATCGGCCTTACGATTCTGAGAACCCGGACAGAACTGGAGTTTAAAGTCAAACCTAGAGAAGAGAAGTGCCCATCTGGCCTGACGAGGATTCAGACATTGTGCGCCTTTGAGATATAAAAGATTTTTGTGGTCGGTAAGTATGGTGATTGAGTGGGAAGCTCCCTCCAACAGGTATCTCCACTCCTCCAGAGCGAGCTTGATGGCTAGCAACTCCTGATCGCCAATGGCATAGTTGCGCTCAGCTGGGGAGAACTTCCGGGAGAAGAAACTGCAAGGATGTAGATGTCCATCTTTGGCCCTCTGGGATAACACTGCTCCTACTCCAACGGAGGAGGCATCTACCTCTAAGATAAAAGGAGAGTCGGTGTCGGGCTGTTTCAGAACTGGTGCAGAGATGAACCGTTGCTTCAGAAGGTGAAAGGCCTGTGTAGCTTCCTCGGACCACTTGGACGGATTAGCACCTTTCTTGGTTAATGCAATGATAGGCGCCACAATGGTGGAAAAGTCTCGTATAAATTTTCTATAATAATTGGCGAACCCTAAGAACCTCTGGACCCCTTTGAGGCTTAAGGGTATAGGCCAATTCTGGATTGCTTGGAGTTTCTCAGGATCCATCTCTAGTCCGGAACCGGACACAATGTAACCTAGAAACAGAATGGTTTTAACTTCAAACACACACTTCTCCAATTTACAATAGAGGTGATTGACACGGAGACGGGAAAGAACCTCTTTTACCCAGAAACGATGATCTTCGAGATTATTAGCAAAGATGAGGATGTCGTCTAGATAAACCACGACATGGCGGTACAAGATGTCCCTGAAAATCTCATTCACGAAGTGCTGGAAGACTGCTGGAGCGTTGCTCAATCCGAAGGGCATGACGAGGTACTCA
The DNA here is from genome assembly GCF_028390025.1 of Pseudophryne corroboree. Taxonomy (NCBI): domain Eukaryota; kingdom Metazoa; phylum Chordata; class Amphibia; order Anura; family Myobatrachidae; genus Pseudophryne; species Pseudophryne corroboree. The sequence goes on from NC_086449.1 coordinate 22,972,411, forward strand.
TAATGTCCGTCACGGGTGTTAAAGGCGGTCTTCCACTCGTCACCCTCACGGATTCGGATGAGATTGTAGGCACCCCTCAAGTCCAGCTTTGTGAAAATAGTTGCACCACTAACTCTATCAAAGAGCTCGGTAATCAGGGGTAAAGGGTATCGGTTCTTGACGGTAATGTCGTTCAGACCTCTGTAGTCGATGCACGGACGCAGACCACCGTCTTTCTTCTTAACGAAGAAGAAGCCTGCGCCGGCTGGAGAAGAAGATGGTCGGATGAAACCCTTCGCCAGGTTCTCTTTGATGTACTCTTCCATGGAGTGTGTCTCAGGCAGAGACAACGGATAAGTTCGGCCTCACGGTGGAACCTTCCCTGGAATGAGGTCGATTGGGCAGTCCCATTCTCTATGAGGAGGAAGGATATCAGCAGAGGCTTTACTGAACACGTCCGTGAAGTCTTGATATGGAGGAGGCGGAACATCAGATGACCTGGGGAAGGAAGAACAAACAGGAAGAACTTTGGCTAAACAAGTCTCAGCACAGGAGGGACCCCATGCCAGTATTTGCGTAGTCGTCCAGTCAATTGATGGGTTGTGGAGACGGAGCCATGGAAGGCCTAAAACCACTGGATGTGTGGCTCTTGGAATCACTAAAAAAGAAATATACTCAGAATGAAGAACTCCCACTCTCAGACGAACTGGAAGAGTCCTTAAGGAAATGACTGCGTCAAAAATCTTGCTGCCATCCACGGCAGTCAAAGAGATGGACGAGGACAGTCTCTCGGTGGGTAGGGACCACCGTTTAACATAAGCTTCGGTTATGAAATTCCCAGCTGCTCCGGAATCAAGGAGGGCAATGACGTTCCTGTAACGTTGAGCAATTTGGAGCGACACTGGGAGGTTACAGTCATGAGGAGATGGAGAGGAGATCATTACTCCTAGCCGGCCCTCTCCTTGGCGAGCTAGGATCTGGAGTTTCCCGGACGTTTGGGACAGGCATTGATAGTGTGCGACGGAGCTGCACAGTAGAGACAGAGAGACTCAGAGAGACGTCTTCGGCGCTCAGCGGGAGATAGACGGGAACGACTAATTTGCATAGGCTCATCCTTGGATGGAGATGGTTGACGAGGAGGAGGAGCAGAAGATTTAGGAGTAGATGATCTTCCTCGCTCGGTTGCTCTCTCTCTGAAACGTAGATCAACCTTCGTGCAAAGAGAAATTAGCTCATCCAACTTAGAGGGCAAGTCTCTGGTAGCTAACTCATCCTTGATGCGTTCTGATAAGCCATGCCAGAATGCAGCATACAGGGCCTCGTCGTTCCATGCCAGTTCGGATGCCAGGATTTTAAACTGTATAAGATACTGTCCCACAGTACGTGTTCCCTGGCGTAAACGGAGAATCTCAGATGAAGCAGATGTTATCCGGCCTGGCTCGTCGAAGATGCGCCTGAATGTAGCTACAAAGTCAGTATAGGAGGATAGCAGGGGATCAGACTTCTCCCATAAAGGTGATGCCCAGTCAAGGGCTGAGCCACTGAGAAGGGAGATGATATAGGCAATTTTGGTACGGTCACTGAAGAAATTGCCAGGTAGAAGCTCAAAGTGGATTTCACATTGATTGAGAAATCCCCTGCAGAACCTTGGAGATCCATCAAATTTTGCTGGCGTTGGAAGATGAAGATGTGGACTGGAAATGGGTAAGGTGGGTGGGGTTACAGCTGGTGTCACTGTAGTGGACGCACCGGACGTGCCAGGTCCACGGAGGGTCGTTTGAATCCCATCCAGCCGTGTAGAGAGATCCTGGAGACAGCAGATGATGTGGCCCTGTGCAGCCTCCTGATGTTCAAGTCGGGCTGCCAGTTCTTGCATCGGCCTGGCCGCTTGATCCTGGTCTCCGGCTGGATTCATTAGGTCAGTGCTTACTGTCACAACTGAGGGCCTGAGCTGACGGGAGGCAGCCTCAGTTGTAGGGGCTGAGATGTAACGGAACCTGGGAGGTTGTATCAGACCCCTAGACATGTAAGTAACATGTAGAATAACTGCCCGAAGGCGTGACCACGACAACCAGGATAAAAGTCAATGATGTTTATTATGACAAACTCCGTAACACAGCAGCAGTAAAAGGAAACATAAAAGTCAACAGAGGATAAATACAATTCCTGGGTACTACAGGGTGGCAAGGGCCACAGGCACTGGTAGTGTGAGACAGTTCTTATAATCTTCTAGTTGGAAAGTCCTTACCAGGCCTGACTGTAGCAATGGAGAGAACCCAGGATCGTACCAGCTGATGTTCCAGGAAAGGCTGGGCTGCTGAAGGTAAAACGGCTGCTGTGGATACTGGCTGGAACCAGACTGTTGTTGGTACGGAGTGGATACTGGCTGGAACCAGTTAAATAATAAACGAACTTGAGAGCGATGAAATAATAATGAAGTTTGGAGTTTGAGAGCGGTGAAATAATAATACCAGTGGAGAGTGGTAAACTGCAGAAAAGGACACCGGCCCTATAAGAGAAGCTGTACACTGCTGGAAGCTGGGCTGGAAGCAGGTGATTGTTTGAGAGCGGTGAAATAATAATACCGGTGGAGAGTGGTAAACTGCAGAAAGGACACCGGCCCTTTAAGAGAAGCTGTACACTGCTGGAAGCTGGGCTGGAAGCAGGTGATTGTTTGAGAGCGGTGAAATAATAATACCGGTGGAGAGTGGTAAACTGCAGAAAGGACACCGGCCCTTTAAGAGAAGCTGTACACTGCTGGAAGCTGGGCTGGAAGCAGGTGATTGTTGTAGCTGGAAACAGGTGAGTCCAGAATGGATCGGAGAGTCAGGCTACACCGCAGATGGAATGCTGGTGCGAGTCTCTATAGCAGAAGTCTGGAGACAGGAGCTGGAACCTGGAAGACAACCACAGGAGAGAGACAAACTGGAACTAGGTTAGACAACCAAAGCACTGACGCCTTCCTTGCTCAGGCACAGCATATTTATACCTGCAGCAAGGAAGGGGTTGGCTAGGCAATTATGCAGATTAACAATACAGACAGCAGATTGGTGGAAATGATCAGATGACAAAATCCAAGATGGCTGCGCCCATGCAGACACTTGGAGGGAAGTTTGGTTTGTAATCCATGTGAGAATTGAAACAGCAATGGCGGCGCCGGCCACAGGAGACGCCAGACTGATGATTGCACATCTAAACCACGCGGGCACAGCGGAGGCCGCGGCTGACGTAATCGCCACTCAGACACTCTGCATGCAGGAACTCAGGGACAGCGGTGGAGGCCGCGGGGAACGCCATTCCAGATGTTACATGGCGCCGCGGTGACCGCGTCTCAGAGTGACAGGAGAGGAGGCAGGAATGTGGACATCAGTGTAACGGATGGGATCCGGTCCTGGAACGCTGAGCCAGCCTCAGGAGGCATCTGAAGGGTAAGTAATGGCGTCCAGATACCCGGATCGTGACAGGGGGTGAGTTGTAGGTGGGAAATGTATGACCTAGTGGGATAGTAGAAAGCATGTATGTATGAATCCATGTCTGAGGGGCATGTATATGTTCTAAATAAGCTTCGAGGTATTGCAAAGTATACATTAAATCCTTCTCATCCCGTATTAAGGGTCTGTAAATGGGCCAACAAACACTACCGAGCTTTTTTCGGCTTCTTGTTAAAACAAATGGGGTACACATTTAGTTGATGATACATGGAGGGGGAAACATAAGTGAGTGCTAGTATATGTGGATATGTTAACATAGTATATGTGTGCTGTTAACTGAAGGTTGCAGAGATGAAGATAAGACACATATCTAAATTACATTCACATAAACATTTTAGGTAGGGCTGATGTCTTTTCCGGATGGGTGTATCTGGGCAGAGGGGGAAACAAAAGAAAAACGGGTGAAAGAAACAGGCCATGAAATTAATTTGCAATCCTTATCATAACACTATCTCTATGGATGGGTCATAAATTAAATCTGCTGCTATAACAGTGCCCTCGCTCCTTAGACTCATCAACTTTGTGCCGTGCTTGCGCCGCGTCAGAATTCGAACACACCTAAATATCGAACCAATAATTATGATGACTCCCAGGATACAAAGGAGAATCTTCCCTACACTCAAAAAAACATTTTGAGCCCACTCTACTAAACCTGAGAACCAACTTCGTGGGTTCAACCATGAGACCCAGCCAGTCAGTTCATTACTCACAGTCACTAAGGTAAGGTTGTGCTTCCTCCTAAACTCCCACTTCAACTGCAAGATATCGTCCATCTTTTGATCGATGATCTCCGTTGGGTCGTCAGTGCTGTTCGTGATATATGTACAGCACTTCACACCATATTGAGTTGCCAGAATAACACAGTACCCACCTGTCACGGCTGTGATATAATTAAGGACCATCCTGTGCTGAATCAGTTCCTTCTTGTAAGCTTGTAACTCCCTTCCCGTATACCTGAAGGTGTCGTCATACATCTCAGTGATATTATCTATCAAGTTTGTTAGCGCATGATATACCTAGAATTTATAATTCCTCTGGCAATACGGGTGATGTCTAATGCGAGAAGGAATTGAATCCCGGTGGATTCGTGGATCAAATCAGAGGCTACGTGCTCTGTCCTCTCTATGAGGTGTCTCTTAATGATGTGTTCATAGTGAGTATGAGTATAAGGAGCATGAGCACTGCGGTGAACGTCTTTCATCTTATCATGGGTTATGGTCATGACCTCTGGCAGTACTCTCCCAATATAACACAATACCTCTGAGCTCGGGGCAAGCCACTTGTACACCTTCCTCCCACATATGAAATAGGCATCATCTGGGAGAACATAGGGGACAAAATATAACATCACCATATTACAAACTTTCCAAGTAAAGAAACCAATCCCTAGTTCTCCCATCTGCTCAGTACAAGTATCGGGCTTGATGATATGGGCACAATACCCTGGCGATACTTTTCCAACCCACATGGTCTTGCTTCCACGAGATTATACCTATACCGAAAATACCTCCCCCTGTTGGCTATTTGGCGTACAAGTTCAGAGTCTATGGGTATCCTATCAGCTCTGTGTGAAAAGGTCATTGTCTGGTTATTCCACGTCACTTCCCAATTTCCCAGTTTTCGGTAATTGGAAATATTAAAACACAATAAGGATCTGTCTACATGATACTGGTGGAGCTTCAAACTAGGGGGCCTAGAAATATTGAATTTCTTGTCCACCGGCCTCTCACCCCAAAATTCGAGTACCTCATCTATTGCTAAAGTGTACGGTACTAATCCTGACTTGCTCTGACCTTGAGGTACCTGTGAGCACACCCAGCATTCGGTCTGGTTTAAGACCTTACCCACTAGTGAGTGGTAATCACTCAATGGATGATGGTCCATGTCGATATTAAGGTTGGACTGACATCTCTGGATGCACCCATCCTCAACTATATTCTTACAATTCCTACAAATACAATATTCATCAGACAATAACCCCTCACAGTGCCTCCGAGCTTCCTGACTACCAGAGCACTTAATGATGCCAGCCTTTACTGAAATGATGTGCTGATCCTGAGATCCTACAAATTCATACTTGCCATCAGAACCCATTCCAGATCCCTGCTCGACCTCTCTGGGGGTGTAGTATGATTTGCCGGCGGTCGGGCACCCGGCGACCATCATACCGGCGCCGGGAGCCCGACCGCTGTCATACCGACAGTGTGGCGACTGCAAATGAGCCCTTTTCGGGCTCGCTGCGCTTGCCACGCTGCGGGCACGGTGGCGCGTTACGTGCACCACGCTATTTTGTTGGAATTCCAGCGCCAGTATACTGAGCGCCGGGATCCCGACAGCCGGCATACTGAAGACCACCCCTCTCTGGGACCCTCACCAAAACAAACTGTCCTTATCAAAACCAGAATTACTAACAGAACCCGAAACTCAGTCTCTTGTGATCGATCCATTTCGTTAGGGGAAAGGAGGAAAATAAGAAGGAGAAAAGAAAGGAAAAAATGCAGGGGGAGGTGAAAAAAGAAAGTGGTACGACAACCGTTCTAGCTCTTGTTACTCTCTGTGCTCAGATACCTTTCAACAGTCCTGCCTCTCAACTTTCCCGGAACAGACACTCCAGTGATACGAGATTCTCTACACTCTGCTCTTTGTCACGAGTTCTCTCCGGGTCATCGACCTTCTTGCAGTGGGACGAGTGGACGAGTCTCTCTTTCGGCCACCTTCAATGCTGTTGTGCTGGTTAACAAGACTTGATATGGTCCTTCCCACCTGTCTATGAGGCAACCTGAGTGTAAGAAATTTCGAATCATCACATAATCCCCAGGTTCAATGTCATGACAATTACTGTTCGGTAGGTCAGGAATCACCAGCTTAAATTTCTTTGTTGATTTCTCAGCTGCTAGCTCATCCCAACCAAATATTTCACAGTCACTTCATTATTACATTTCAAATCATCCTGGGGGTCTATCATTACATGAGGTTGTCAACCAAAAAGGATTTCAAAGGGTGATAGGTTAAGGGGAGACCTGGGAGTGGTTCTGATGCTGTACAATACTAGCGGCAAAGCTTCCGGCCACGACAATCCAGTTTCAGCCATTAATTTGCTCAGCTTGTTCTTAATAGTGCTATTCACTCTCTCCACCTTTGCACTCGCCTGTGAACGGTACGGAATATGCAGCTTGCTATTAATTCCCATCAGTTTGCACATGACCTGAAAGACTTCACCTGTAAAATGGGTACCCCTATCACTTTCAATTATTCTAGGGATACCATATCTACACACAAATTCCTGCACAATTTTCTTTGCAGTGAACGTAGCAGTATTTGTAGCAGCAAGGAACGCTTCTACCCAGTTGGAAAATACGTCAATACAAATTAACACATATTTTAAATTCCTACAGGGTGGTAACTGTATGAAATCGATTTGTATTACCTGAAAAGGTCCGTCTGACAGAGGGATATAGGATGGCTCTGTTGGTATTGACTTTCCAATATTCTTCCTCAAGCAAGTAAAACATGTCATTGCTCTCTTACCTGCATGAGAAGAGAATCCTGGCTCACACCAGTAGGCTCTAACCAGCTTACACATACCCTCTTTACCCAGATGATTCAGACCGTGTGCCGCCTCAGCTAAGCTTGGAAGATATGCTCTGGGGGTTACTGGCTTACCTTGTCCACCTGTCCACAGTCCTGAGGATTCCTGGCCATATCCCTTTGACCTCCAGACTGCCTTTTCCTGTAAAGAACACAAATCTTGCATTTCAATTAATTGTTGTGTGTTGATCGTGTTAAATGTCATCAGTGGTGTGATGTTCATTTGTATGGGGGTGCTGGCTGCTGATTTAGCAGCTTTGTCTGCCCGGCTGTTACCAAGTGAAATTGGGTCTTGGTTGTACGTATGTGCTTTGCACTTGATAACAGCCACTCTGTCTGGTTCCTGCATCGCTGTTAGAAGTCTTTTTATGTGGGACGCATGCACTACAGGTGCGCCAGCTGCCGTCATGAAATTTCTGAGGCACCATAGGGCCCCTAAATTATGCACCACTCCAAAGGCATACCTAGAATCTGTGTATATATTAGCTGACTTTCCCTTGGCCAATTCACACGCTCTGGTTAGGGCGACCAACTCAGCAACTTGTTATGAGTGCGGTGGGCCCAGGGGTTAAGCTTCTATGATACCTCTGTCATCTACAACTGCATATCCAGTGCACAGGTCTCCCGAGTCCGTCTGTCTGTGGCAACTGCCGTCAGTGTAAAAAGTAAAATCTACGCCTTCCAGTGGGTTGTCACTGATGTCAGGTCTTGCTGTGAAAGTCTGGTTCAGGTATTCCATACAATCATGCGCATCAGTTTCTGCACTAAATCCTCCTTCACCATCATTCTCATCCTCCACCCTTTGTGCCTGTCCAGGCACACCTGGCAAGTAAGTTGCAGGATTAAGTTAGCTGCATCTCTTAATGGTGATGTTTACAGGGGCCATCAGTGATAATTCCCACTTTGTAAACCGAGCAGATGAGACATGTCTGGTTTGGGCGGAGTTCAGTAAGGCTGATACTGCATGAGGTGTATGGATTGTCAGGTTGTGTCCTAACACTACATCCTCGCTTTTACTTACTAGCAAAGCTATTGCTGCAACACTTCGCAAGCATGTGGGGAGAGACCGCACTACGGTGTCCAACTGTGCACTGTAGTAAGCTACCGGCCTGCTGGCATCACCATGTCTCTGGGTTAAAACTACTGCCGCGCACCCTGCACTTTCCATACCGTATAATTCGAAGGGATTCTCATAATCTGGCATACCTAATGCAGGTGCCTGTGATAGGCACTGTTTGAGTCTCTCAAAGGCCAGTTCGGTCTCATCTGTGTGTGAGACCCGTTCTGGTTTGTTTGAAGAGACCATTTCTTGCAAAGGTAAAGCCAGTATAGGGAACTCTGGAATCCAGTTTCGACAGTACCCACACATTCCAAGGAAAGTGTGGCTCTGCTTCTGCGTGTGTGGCAGAGTCATGTCGCGAAACGCCTGTATTCTATCAGCGGTGAGGTGTCTAAGTCCTTGAGTCAAGCAATGTCCCAAATATTTTCCCTTGGTCTGACACAACTACAACTTATCCTTTGAAACCTTGTATCCCGTTTGGGAAAGATGAAACAGAAGCTGTTTCGTGTCTATCAAGGACGATTCGAGTGAGTCAGAACACAACAATAAGTCATCGACATACTGTATTAGTACTGATCCACTCTCAGGTTAAAAGGATTGTAAACAGTCATGCAAGGCCTGGGAGAGAATACTCGGGCTGTCTATGAAACCTTGGGGGAGACGAGTCCAGGTGTACTGTACTCCCCTGTATGTAAAATCAAAAAGATATTGGCTGTCAGGGTACAGAGGGACAGAAAAGAAGGCAGAACAGAGGTCGATGACAGTAAAGAATTTTGCAGTAGGAGGAATTTGCATGAGGATGACAGCTGGATTGGGCACTACAGGGAATTGGCTCTCAACTATCTTGTTTATCCCCCTTAGATCCTGCACTAGCCTGTAACCCCTCCCCCCACTCTTTTTTTACAGGGAAGATGGGACTATTGGCAGTGCTGGACATCCTGACTAGGATGCCCTGCTGTAGCAAGCGCTCTATGACTGGGTACACTCCAAATTCTACCTCTGGCTTCAGAGGATACTGAGGTATTTTTGGAGCTATCCTACCATATTTTACTTGCACTACTACAGGAGCTACATTCGCCATCAATCCAGTGTCTTGTCCATCTTTGGTCCAAAGGGAACCCGGTATTTGTGAGCTCATTTCCTCTACCTTTGATGGACACTTGTCTATAACAGTAGAATGCGACATTAGCCTTTGAGGGGTGTCTAGTATATCTTGTACTTCTTGAGCGTGGTTCCCATGTATATCCAAGAAGACACCCTCAGGAGTACAGTATATGACACACCGCATTTTACACAATAAAGCTCTCCCGAGTAGATTAGTCAGAGCCGATGCAGCCAACAGGAAAGAATGTTTGGTTTGCAAGGGCCCTATCGTAATCTCTGCAGGTCTACTCAAAGGGTATTGTTGCACAGTTCCTGTTACTCCCATTGCCGAAATTGTTTTACCCGTGGTTTTTATACCTACTGTCGAATTTAACACTGACCTGGCCGCCCCTGTATCTACAAGAAAAGGTAATGGTACACCAGCTACATCAACCGTGACCTCAGGTTCACTACCAAGGCTAGCAATCAACTTCACTGGCTGCAGACTAAAGGTGTGGCCCAACCCCTATTGTGTGGCGAGACCCTCCCGCAGCGCATTGGCAGCTACAATATGTGAGGGGGTAGCTGAGAATTTTTGGAGGCCTGCGGAGTCTCTCCTTGGTGGGTACCTCCTTGTTTCCCCTGTATGTGGCTCATAATTTCTCCTAGGTGGTCCCTGATCCCAATTATGTGCATTGTAGTGTGGTTCATATCCTGGTCTAGGGGGTTGGTATACATTATGTGTACCTTTATTCCTACAGTCCCTTGCAAAATGTCCTACCTTGTGACAAGTATAGCATGTTACTACACGTGACTTACCATCAGGGGTCTGGGGTTTCGGCTGATATGGCTTTTTTGTAAGTGCATCTATACTTACTGTCATCAGCCTTTCCCCCTGTAACTCCCTGTGCTTAATGATGTTCCTATCATGCTCGACAGCGGACTCTCTCAATGCAGCCACCGAGATACCTCTCCAGTTTGGTAGAGAGGTCTGTACTCTTGTTCTTAATGCCTCCTTTAACCCGTCCATTAATACAGTAACAGCTACCTCCCGGTGATGCACATTATCTTTTATGTCCTCGATCCCAGTGTATCTAGACATTTCCTGCAGTGCTCAATGGAAATATTCGGATGCCATTTCATCTTCCTTTTGTCTTATGGAAAAGATTTTATTCCATTTGACAACAGTATGGAAATATACTCCTAATTGCAGATTGATTTGCTGTACATTCTCCTGATTGTATTCATCAGTGAGAGGTACTTCTGCGTCTAACTTACAATCAGTTATGAATTTTGCGGGGTCAATATTTGAGGGTAAACATACCCGTAGCACTATTCGCCAATCTTTGTTCGTGGGTTCTTTGGCATTACCTAACTCTTTAATGAACCTCTGGCATGCGATTAGAGTTTTTCTGGGATCAGGAAATTCTGACATAATTGACATTAACTCTGCCCGGGACCAAGGACAATGCATGGCAATGTTCCTGATGGGAGTGACTCCCTGAGCATCAGTCTTTCCATTGGGGACTGCAATCACCCTGACAGGATTTAATTCAATTACATCATTCTGGTTTGATTCTACAATGTGAGGTGCTATTGTCTCTGCATAATGTACGGTACCGTACTTACCTGTGGACACGACCTCACTTATCCCTCCGCTAGGGGGCCTGACTACTGCTCTTGTAGGTTGGGCCGTGCCCACCTGAGTGTCTTGTATGGTGGCTGCTAGAGAAAGTGCCGATATCGTGCTGGGCTCATCTTCCTGCTCGCAGTCCTGGTGAAAATTTAAAATGGGATACAACTGGCAAGGGTTAGCGTTAGTACATTTATCAATTACTCTCCTATCCTGTACCAATGTACCATTGTCTGTAGCCACTTTCTCCCCCATAATATATGGTGGTGGTGGTGCGGTCGCCATTGTTTTCCCACTAGGTTTGGAACCTGCTGCTAATTCCCTTTGCATATTCTCCTCCTGTTGCCATAAATTTAAACAATCTGTATGTCTAATCCTTTGTTTCTTGGATTTTATCAGACATATCTTTAACCTTAAGTTCTGTAATACCTCTGGTTCAAAGCTGCCCACCCTAGGGAATGATTCCCTATCTTTGTTAGTCATACATACCCATTCATTGCAAAAAGCCTCCGTGTGTGAACCATACTTTTTACACATAATAAACCTTGGTGACCCTCTCGGTTGCACTTCTTCAGCCTGAACCCTGGCTACTGAACGCCCACTGCTTGTGCAATTGGATCCCATCACAGACTTTTTCACTCGCTCCTTCTCCACTAAGTACCACGACTCACTCCAATAGGGAACACCACGTACCCAGCGAGGCCCTATCTGGTTTCTATTTACTGGAAGTGTTTAGGAGTGACTTACCTATTCCAGTAAATATACACCGCTGGAGATTTTCCTGAGAGAGACCAGCGAAAACTCCCTATAACCTTATACACAAATCACGCTTGCGTATGCTCTATACAGCGCTAATGATACCGCGATTTTACGCAAAACTCGTGAAAAGGATATCATGTTGTGCTATCTATCACACCCACAAACGCGCGGTCCAATCGTACTGCGTATAGGTACTTGTTACCTATCTGCCGTACAACCATGTGTCGATGTACAAACTGCGACCCTCAGCCCGGAACGTAATACAAAAACCTTTTAATTTCAATACTTCGCACTACACTGCACTATCACGCTCCTCTGCAAATCACCTCACGATTTGCGTATTTCAATCTATATTAACGTGAGTCAGCCGCCTCATGCCACCAAGCCTCTACTTACTTGATGTACCACGGGACCCGATTTCCGGAGTTCAATACGTTCACTCTTACATTCGCTCACTCAAATATACTTTGTTTTTCTGTACAGAAAATTTGGATTCATTCAGGTTGGCAGCTTTACCCCCAGAGGTAATTAAAAAAAAATATTTATACTAAATTTTGTTTATATACTAAATTGTTTAGAAACCGGGTAGTTTTGTGCTATTGTAGCGTGGCTACTGTCCCACCTTTAAACGAAACAAACTATTGTGTAATTTATACTTAGCGCCCATGCTCTTACGCAATTTGCGTAAACACGCGACCGTGCGTGTCTCTTACGCCGCGTGTGCAGTTCCGTACTTTGTCCGAGACACGTGTACAAAACCGTACGTCCGCAATAGCACAAATCACACAATTCTATCAATGTGAGCAATAAAACTGCTATTGCCCACTACACACAACACAGTTTCTTTCTGAATAAACCTTTACAACGAGGCCAGACTGCGTTTGTGCTTTACGCTTACTTCCTTAAATATTTATTTTAGTTTTAACTATATAGCAACAAATATCTTCGGTTTCACACAGGTCTAAATGAATCTAGCAATCTGAACGTAATGGCATCAATGTGAGGATATACAAAGAGTCTGGGTGCTGTGTATGCTTTTCGCGCCCCCAAAAAATTCACAGATTTTAAATAGCTTTTTTCTGTTTTTACTTTACGGGTTCTACCAACATCTCTACAAACCATACAGAGCAGACGCCATCTAATCAGCAATCAAGTAGGGGTTTCAGTGCATTCATCGACCAGGAAAAGGATACATAGGATATTTTCTGTCCGCCCTTTTGCTGATAGATTAAGTCTGCTGTGACCTGTTAGGTAGTAAGTATGTGGAAAACCGGATGGAGCCCCCAATTGATAATGCTGATTTATATACAGGAATGAAAGCTATACCTTAAACACACCTTAAATACACTTTACCATGGATCCGCTGCGGCCGCTATACTTAATACACACTCTCCGTTCTTTGTACGCTATTAGCATACAAAGTCCCGTACTTTGTACGCACTTTGCGTACAAATGCCACGCTGACGGTACAAAGTACACACAGCGCGTACACACCCAGAGATACACCGCAAATCCTTAACAGCTATGCAATGCAATGATAATACACTTTAAACCTTAGCAGGGCAATGAAGACATGACACCAGATTGTAATTAAACCGCTGGGTTCTGACACCACTGCGTATTATTGCTGAAAGGGGGTTACAATACAAACAATACAATATAATATAACAGAGTAAATTGCTACATTCAATGGTACATACGTGATTGGATTCGCCGCGCTACCCGGTCCGGTCCTCGGTCATCTAATAGATAACGTTGTGAGTCTTGTGTCAGACCAGGCCTGCAGCAGGCTCTCTTTATACAATTCTTTCAAAACTTAACACAATGGATACTGTAATCTCTTTGTCCATTGGACACAGGGATGCACATTTGTTATGCACACCAGTGCCTGCAGGAAAGTACTGGTGTCAGAACTGTTATGCACTCCAGTGCCTGCAGGAATGTACTGGTGTTTGAACTGTTATGCAAAACAAATGGACTCACAGACAGACTGGGGAATATGACATAACGTACACAGAAGGTGATAGGGTAACAAAATACACACAAAGTGAACAGAGAAGCCCAGAGGCTAAGGAACTGGGTATCTCCCTTGTATTAGAACTGCTCAGATGGGAAAAGCAAGATGTTGTGTTTTAATACGTAGAGAACCCAAAATGCTGTTGCTAAGGGCAACAGCAAAACCCTAAAGGGTTACCAACGGGTGTGGCAGTAAACTCCTTGGTCAGAGATGGAATGATAGACACAAGGAGAGTCTCCACAATCCTAATTCTCACTTGCAGTGCACAGGTTCAGCTTACTGCCACTAAACTGACCCCTGACACCTAGCACAGTGAGACAGGATTAGACAGGCAAGTCTTAGAATACAGCCGCAAACTTGCTAAGTTCACAGAGTAGTAACAGAACCCCAGCAAGCTAAACGACTGACTCCAGTCTTACTGCTAGGTCTGGATTGGCAGAGTGTAATACCAAATCCCCAGGCCTATTTGCAGTAAGCAACAAACAAATACAAAGCTACACAGTACTGGCTAACTTTCAGGAACTGACTAACCAACAAAGATTCAGCAGCATCTGCTTAAGCTGAGAAGAGGCCTTATAAAGCAGGTGCTGTCCACGCCCCACTCAGACCTCACAGACTGTGAGCACAAAAACCAGCACCGGATCCCCTGCCGTGCACAGAGCCTATAACCACTGCACAGCAAAAGACCCGAACCGGAGTATCAGCTGCGCTCAGGTTACTCCGCTAGCACTTGTCTCCCAGTTGCCATGACGACGTGGCAGCACAGGGCAGGAGACCCTAACAGTACCCCCCCCTGACGAGGGGTCAAAGAACCCCTACCACCGGGTTTATCGGGGAACTGCGAGAAGAAAGAGCGTATCAGTCTGGGGGCATGAAGATCACAACTGCGCACCCACGACCGCTCCTCCGGGCCATACCCCTTCCAGTGCACCAAAAATGACAGCCGACCCCGAACCACCTTGGAGTCAAGAATCCTTTCAACAACAAACTCCCTCTGGCCACGTATCAGAAGAGGGGAAGGTCTTCCACTGGAAGAAGGATTACTAATCGCCCGTTTTAAAAGGGAACAATGAAATGTTTTATTGATACCCAAAGAACGGGGCAGATCTAACTGAAATGCCACCGGATTGATAACCCTGGTGATCTTATAAGGGCCGATGAACCGGGGGCCTAACTTATGAGATGGCTGTCTCAACTTCAAATTCTTGGTAGACAACCAGACGAAGTCTCCTAATTTGAAGCTGCAGGGTCTTTTCCGCTTATCAAAAACCCTTTTGGTCACTAATGACACAGACACAAGGGCTTTCTTCACTTTCCGCCAAATACCTCTAAGGACCGAAACCACAGAGGAACCACCAGGCGTGGAGTCCAGGGGGTCAAAAGAATTGGCCTTAGGATGATGCCCATACACACAAAGGAAGGGAGAGATCCCTGTAGCAGAGTGAGCCGCGTTGTTATAGGCAAACTCCGCCATGGACAGATGAGCAACCCAGTCAGTCTGACACTTGGAGACATAACACCTAAGGAACTGCTCCAAGGACTGGTTCACCCTTTCAGTCTGCCCATTAGACTGCGGATGGTAGCCTGACGACAAGCTGACAGAAATCTGGAGATCGGAACAAAATGCCCTCCAGAATTTGGCCACAAACTGGGATCCGCGGTCAGAGACCACATCAAGTGGCAACCCGTGGAGACGCACAACATGCAGCATAAATAATTCAGACAGGCGTCTGGCCGATGGCAGCCCAACCAGTGGAACGAAGTGCGCCATCTTCGAAAACCTGTCAATGACAACCCAGATGGCTGTCATCCCTGAGGATTTGGGCAAGTCCACCACAAAATCCATTGAAATGTGGGTCCATGGCTTAGATGGGATAGAGAGTGGATGTAATGGGCCAACAGGAACCCCTCTAGGAGTCTTATTTCGGGCACAGATGTCACATGCCCGAACCCACTGATCCACATCCTTAGCCACCGAGGGCCACCACACCGCCCTAGATAGCAACTCCCGAGTTCTGGCAATACCCGGGTGACCTGCCGACTTCTTGGCATGGAATTCCAGGAACACTCGCTGTCTTAACCTAGGAGGCACAAACAAAAGACCTACCGGAAGGTCTGGAGGAGCCTGCTCCTGTGCTCTAAGGACTAATGATAAGAGGTCCTGGGTAATGCCCACTTTAATACATGATGGGGAAACAATGGGCAACGGCTCCTCGGTGGTCTCCTGGATTGGAGCAAAACTCTGCGAGAGCGCATCAGCCTTGATGTTTTTTGACCCAGGGCGATATGTTATCAAAAAATTAAAGCGAGCAAAAAACAAAGCCCATCGTGCCTGCCTGGCATTGAGACGCTTCGCTGACTCTAAATATGCCAGATTCTTATGGTCAGTGAGAATTGAGACCACAAACTTAGCCCCCTCAAGCCAGTGTCTCCACTCCTCGAGTGCATCCTTAATAGCCAACAATTCACGGTTACCCACGTCATAATTCATCTCGGCAGGCGAAAATTTACGGGAAAAGTAAGCACAGGGATGAAGGCGATTATCAGACACTCCCATCTGAGAAAGCACTGCCCCAATACCCATCTCAGAGGCATCCACCTCCACCACAAAAGGACGCTCTGGATCTGGGTGTCGCAGCACCTTGGCCGAAACAAATGCCCTTTTGAGACGGGCAAAAGCCGCTTTAGCCTCACAAGACCAGTGAGCAACATCCGCCCCTTTCTTAGTGAGTGCCACCAAGGGCGCCACTATAGACGAAAATCCAGCGATAAATCGTCTATAAAAATTTGCAAAGCCCAGTAAACGCTGAAGCGCCTTCAAACTAGTGGGCTGCACCCAATCCAGGACTGCCTGTACCTTGGAACCCTCCATTTGGAAACCTTCTGGGGAGATAATATATCCTAGAAATGCGATTTGCTGAACTTCAAATTCGCACTTCTCCAGCTTCGCCCCAAGCCGGTGGTCTCTGAGTTTCTGGAGGACTAAGCGTACATGCTTCCGATGTTCCTCCAGGGAATGGGAGAAGATTAGGATGTCATCTAAGTATACAACTAAGAATCTATCCAAATATTCCCTGAGCACATCATTCATGAAATCCTGGAAGACTGCCGGGGCATTACAGAGCCCAAAAGGCATCACCAAATATTCATAATGCCCTGAGTGGGTATTAAAGGCAGTCTTCCATTCATCCCCCTCTCTTATTCGGATTAGATTGTACGCACCGCGTAGGTCAATCTTAGAAAAAATGGTGGCAGTACGAAGCTGGTCAAACAAGACCGAAATGAGAGGCAGTGGGTATGAGTTTTTAATCGTGATACGGTTCAATTCCCTGAAGTCGATGCAGGGTCGCAACGAACCGTCCTTTTTACCCACGAAGAAGAACCCCGACCCAACTGGAGACTGTGAAGGTCTGATAAATCCCTTAGCCAAGTTCTCCTGAATGTACTCTGCCATAGCCTGAGTCTCAGGACGTGACAGGGAGTACAACCTGCTCTTGGGAAGCTTAGCATTTGGCAACAAATCAATGGCACAGTCATAGGGGCGATGGGGAGGTAGTACCTCTGCAACTTTTTTGGAGAACACGTCCGCAAAATCTGCATAACACCCTGGCAATCCTGGCAAACTTAGCTGCGAGAGCCTGACTGGAAGGCTCAAGCAACTCCTGAAACAATCAGTACCCCAACTAAGAATCTCCCCAGAGACCCAGTCAAATTGAGGATTGTGGGCCCTTAACCAGGGTAACCCCAACACCAATGGGGCAAAAGTACAGACAGTCACATAAAAGGACAATTTTTCAGAGTGTGTGGCTCCAATAAACAAAGAAATCTGGCTAGTGCAAGAGGTAATTTTACCTTGGGATAATGGTTCCCCGTTTAACCCACAAATCTCAATTTCCGATGCCAAGGGTACTAAGGGAACAGAGTGTTTCAGGGCGAATTGGCGGTCCATAAAAACCCCGTCGGCCCCACTGTCCACAAAGGCCTCAGTCTTGACAGTTTGACCGAGGATCTTCAAGGTCACCGGAATGATAAAAGTCTTCTTGGGAAATTCTGACTTCTGGCCTGACAGGATATTTCCCATCACCCTCAGGCCCTGAAGTTTTCCGGCTTTTCTGGGCATGATACTACCACATGACCTTTATTCCCACAGTACAAACAAAACCCCTGCTGTCTCCTCCGCGTCTTCTCACGCGAGGAGAGGCGGGTAGCCCCAATCTGCATAGGCTCCTCAGAAAATTCCTCAGAGTCTGAGGTTCCCTTGGGAAGGAAGGAAATCTCAGTCTCCCTTTCAAGCCTACGCTCTCTCAGCCGTCTATCCACCCGGATGGATAACTGCATGAGCTGATCCAAGCTATCAGGCAAGGGATATTGTACCAGTTGGTCCTTTATCTGGTTAGAAAGACCTCTTCGGTACTGGTTTCTCAGGGCTGGGTCATTCCACTGGGTATCATGGGCCAACCTCTGAAACTCCGTACAGTAAACCTCAACTGGCCTTCGCCCTTGCTTAAGGATCGAAATCTGAGCCTCGGCTGAGGCCGTCTTGTCAGGGTCATCATACAACATGCCCAGTGCCGTAAAAAAAGCATCAACACTTTTAAGCGACGGACAGTCAGGCTGCAACCCATATGCCCAGACCTGTGGGTCTCCTTGTAGCAAGGAAATCACTATGCCCACCCGCTGAATCTCCGACCCAGAAGACTGAGGCCTAAGCCGGAAGTATAGCTTGCAGCTCTCCTTGAAACAAAAGAACTGCGAGCGATCTCCAGAAAAACGATCCGGGAGATTTACTTTCGGCTCCTTAACCCCTGCAGGTGCTGCTGCTGCGGGAGCTCCGCCAGCAGCCTGGGAGGTGTGCATTTTAATGGACAAATCATTAAATTGTCGAGTCAGGACCTGCACCTGATCGACCACCTGTTGCAACGTATTTTGAGGGGTATGCTTCATATTCCCACAAAATTTCAACAGGAGTATTAGGCTGCTGAATATGTTATGCACACCAGTGCCTGCAGGAAAGTACTGGTGTCAGAACTGTTATGCACTCCAGTGCCTGCAGGAATGTACTGGTGTTTGAACTGTTATGCGAAACAAATGGACTCACAGACAGACTGGGGAATATGACATAACGTACACAGAAGGTGATAGGGTAACAAAATACACACAAAGTGAACAGAGAAGCCCAGAGGCTAAGGAACTGGGTATCTCCCTTGTATTAGAACTGCTCAGATGGGAAAAGCAAGATGTTGTGTTTTAATACGTAGAGAACCCGAAATGCTGTTGCTAAGGGCAACAGCAAAACCCTAAAGGGTTACCAACGGGTGTGGCAGTAAACTCCTTGGTCAGAGATGGAATGATAGACACAAGGAGAGTCTCCACAATCCTAATTCTCACTTGCAGTGCAGAGGTTCAGCTTACTGCCACTAAACTGACCCCTGACACCTAGCACAGTGAGACAGGATTAGACAGGCAAGTCTTAGAATACAGCCGCAAACTTGCTAAGTTCACAGAGTAGTAACAGAACCCCAGCAAGCTAAACTACTGACTCCAGTCTTACTGCTAGGTCTGGATTGGCAGAGTGTAATACCAAATCCCCAGGCCTATTTGCAGTAAGCAACAAACAAATACAAAGCTACACAGTACTGGCTAACTTTCAGGAACTGACTAACCAACAAAGATTCAGCAGCATCTGCTTAAGCTGAGAAGAGGCCTTATAAAGCAGGTGCTGTCCACGCCCCACTCAGACCTCACAGACTGTGAGCACAAAAACCAGCACCGGATCCCCTGCCGTGCACAGAGCCTATAACCACTGCACAGCAAAAGACCCGAACCGGAGTATCAGCTGCGCTCAGGTTACTCCGCTAGCACTTGTCTCCCGGTTGCCATGACGACGTGGCAGCACAGGGCAGGAGACCCTAACACATTTACAGTACAGGAGAGGTCATAGGTCAGTTTGAATAGGTAGACGATGTCTGTTCCAACTGCTCTTGTGGGTGGTCTCCTCTGGATTCCCGCTGCATACATAATGTACAGTAAATACAGTTTATATCTATATTCTGCTCCTGCACATAACTATCCGCAGGAACATGCGATCTTCCTCAAACGAACACCGGAATGTTACCCTTAAAATACCCTTCAGCTGGATACCAGACACCACCTTATAAAAACTAAAGATACCTGCGCTCTGTTGCTAATGAAAGGGGTATATCCCTCTAATAGATTAAATAAAAATTAATTAATAATCAATAAGGATGGTAGGTTTAAGTTGAATTAATATATAGTCAATTTAATTAGAATAATGTCTAAAATCATAAGATGTCTCTCACATAAAATCACCTCAATAAATAAATACATAGGTCAAAGAACATTAACCAATCCCCTTAGGAGAAATATATCATACCCCAGGCTAGGATTCCCTCCGGAATATAGTCCACGAGTATAATTGCAAGTGAGTGGTAGAGTTCGATTGGTCCCTTTTAAGCACAAAGTGCAAGCTTTTCCATGCAGGTAGGGATGTCTCCAATCTCACCGTAAGTGGAAATGTCCAAAGGAGAGAGTCCAATTAGTAAAGTCCGGGTAAAATTTGAGAGAAAGTTCTCCAGTTCCAAAGAGGGGATAATTGTTAAATGTCCAGCAATATCGTCTCAACGCGTTTCGTTGGTGTTGACAGCCAGCTTCCTATTCTGTAATGGTAAATCCCTTTGTTCTGAAACCATTTAAACTGCTGTAACTTTCTTATGTGGTGCAGGGAGACTATGTGTACATTGTGCACTGTTTGGATTAAATATGTAATGTGTTTTGATAGCTTTCCATGCGTTCACAAACTCTACCGTAAATACCCATGCCACGCGCTAATACGCAGGACCGCAGGAGCGACCATACGCAAATTGCGGATATGTGCACGCACGGCAGAATAAGTACACGCGCGGAGGCCATCTGTTTGTAGTTTGTACGTAATGTGGGTACTGCAATATTTTTCGACTTTGACATGCCCATAGTATCAATGCCCCTTATACACATAATAATGCCCACAGTAGTAGTGCCAATTATACCCATAGCAATGCCCACTGTAGCAGTGTTGCTTATACACATAATAATGCCCATAGTATCAATTACCCTTATACACACAATAATGGCCACAAGGTATCAGTGCCGCTTATACACATAATAATGCCCACAAGGTATCAGTGCCACTTATACACATAATAATGCCCACAAGGTATCAGTGCCACTTATACACATAATAATGCCCACAAGGTATCAGTGCCACTTATACACATAATAATGCCCACAAGGTATCAGTGCTGCTTATACACATAATAATGCCCACGGTATCAATGACCCTTATACACAGAATAATGCCCACAAGGTATCAGTGCTGCTTATACACATAATAATGCCCACGGTATCAATGACCCTTATACACAGAATAATGTCCACAAGGTATCTGTGCCGCTTATACACATAATAATGCCCACAAGGTATCAGTGCCGCTTATACACATAATAATGCCCACAAGGTATCAGTGCCTCTCATACGCATAATGCCTATTGCAGTGGAACACAGTTACGGCCCACTTTTACCCCTGCCTAACACCCCATATACACACACAGTACACACTACAAACACATACAGTACACCTACCCACCACTACACACACACACACACACACACACACACACACACACACACACACACACACACACACACACACACACACAGTACACACTACACACACATACAGTATACACACACACACACCACCACATATACACACACAGTACACACTACACACACTCACATACAGTACACTCACCCACCCCAGGTGAATATACACACACAGTACACCAACACACACCACCAGATATACACACAGCACACACTTCACACATAAAGTACACACATACACCCACCACTGCTGCATATGCACACACAGTATACACACCCACCACCACATATACACAGACAGTACACACACATACAGTACACCTACCCACAGTACACACTGCATACACATACAGTACACACACACACCACAACATATACACACACAGTACACACTGCACACACATACAGTACACACACACACACACACACACACACACACACACACACACACACACACAAACTGCTGCATTTACACACACAATACACACCCACCAACCACCACATGTACACACAGTACACACCCACCCATCACCACATACACACACACACACACACACACACACACACACACACACACACACTACTGCTGAATATACACATATTGTACACCAACACACACATTACCACATATACACACAGTACACCAACTCACACCACCACATACACACACAGTACACACTACACACCATTGCTGCATATACACACAGTACACGCACACACCCACCACCACATACACACACACACACAGTACAAATTACACACACAGTACACACAACCACCACTGCTGAATACACACACACACACACACACACACACACACCACCACATATACACACAGTACACACTACACACATACAGTACACACACACCACCACTAAAAATACACACATAAAGTACACCGACATGCACACACCACCACATATACACACTACACACACATACAATACACACACACACACACACCACCTCAACATATACACACAGGCCCTTATTCCGAGTTGTTCGCTCGCAAGCTGCTTTTAGCAGCATTGCACACGCTAAGCCGCCGCCTACTAGGAGTGAATCTTAGCTTAGTAGATTTGCGAACGAAAGATTAGCAGAATTGCGAATAGACACTTCTTAGCAGTTTCTGAGTAGCTCCAGACTTACTCGGCATCTGCGATCAGTTCAGTGCTAGTCGTTCCTGGTTTGACGTTACAAACACACCCAGCGTTCGCCCAGACACTCCCCCGTTTCTTCAGCCACTCCCGCGTTTTTCCCAGAAACGGTAGCTTTTTTTCGCACACACCCATAAAACGGCCAGTATCCGCCCAGAAACACCCATTTCCTGTCAATCACACTACGATCACCAGAACGAAGAAAAAACCTCGTAATGACGTGAGTAAAATACCTAACTGCAAAGCAAATTTACTTGGCGCAGTCGCACTGCGGACATTGCGCATGCACATTAGCGGCTAATCGCTCCGTTGCGAGAAAAAAATGCAGAGCGAACAACTCGGAATGAGGGCCACAGTACACACACACCACCACATATACACACTACACACACATACAATACACACACACACACACACACACACACACACACCACCTCAACATATATACACAGTACACACACACCACCACATATACACACTACACACACACACCACCTCATCGTATATGGGATGCGGTCAAGATCCCAGCGGACGGGATCCCGGCAGTTGGAATTCCGACACCGGGATCCTGACCGGCACAATCCTGACATATTCTCCCCCAACGGGTGTCCACAACAACCATAGAGGGAGAATTAATTACTGTGCCGAGTGTAGCGAGGCACCGTGCCCGCAGCGTTGCACTCGCCCCCTGTCGGGATTGTGCCAGTCAGGATCCCGGTGTCGGTATTCTGACCCCCGGGGTCCCTTTCGGCGGGATCTCATACTGATTCCTCATATACACCCACACACACACACACAGTACACACTGCATACACATACAGTACACACACACAGAAAAGGAGACACTGGAGGGGAGGGCTGGCCATCAGGGGCGTTGGAACATTTTTTGGTTGGCGTGGCCAAGATAAAATCTCAGTTTGGCGCCCCTAGCTCCTGGCCACCTTAGGCACCTTGAGGCTCTTGCTTCTGTATGGAACTCTATGGAGCAGCTGAAAGTTGCCCCTTGTACACATTACACCTGGTAGAGCCCCTTATACACATTATGCCCGGTTGAACCCACTACACACATTACGCCTGGTAGAGCCACTTGTACACATTATGCCTGGTAGTGCCCCTATACACATTACACCTATTAGAGCCACTTGTACACATTATGCCTGGTAGAGCCCCTATACACATTACACCTGGTAGAGCCCCTTATACACATTATGCCAGGTTGAACCCACTACACACATTACGCCTGGTAGAGCCACTTGTACACATTATGCCTAGTAGAGCCCCTATACACATTACGGCTGGTAGATACCGTTATACACATTACACCTGGTAGAGCCAATTCCACGTGTTACATATTATGCCTGGTAGAGCCCATTACACATGTTACACATTACACCTGGTAGAGCCCCTTATACACATTATGCCAGGTTGAACCCACTACACACATTACGCCTGGAAGAGCCACTTGTACACATTATGGTGGAAAAAAAGTATACAGCGCTAATTGACACAGTATGATCTCAATGAATGAGTATTTAATAATAGGTTTTGTTTAAAAAAGACTTGGACAATTAAAAAACATGCAATCTAAGATGTGATAAATCTCACTATTGACTTCAAGTGGACTTAGAATCTAGTAATACTGACACCAACTGGTATACTAGGCATCCATCAACATATTTGAGACCAGCATATGTACAGTCATAGATACGGACCAAAAGTGTAATAGTTCATCCAATTGGATGTGGTTACCGAGTCTGTGTTCCGTTTAGAGAGGCTCCCATGAGGTACAAGTCCGTATGGCAATGGCGACAGTTGTTGGGGTCCTGGTTCACAGTTCACTCGGAACTCCGTGTTCCATAAATGGGTTCTCCTATAGATGTAGTAGGCAATTGGCAATGTCAGTGGGAGTCCTGGTTCACGGAGGTAGGCAAATGCAGGGTCCTGACTGTAGATGGTGGCGTGGTGATGGTGCTGGTTGGCAAAGGTCCACTCAGGTCTCAACTATGACTGTACATATGCTGGTCTCAAATATGTTGATGGATGCCTAGTATACCAGTTGGTGTCAGTATTACTAGATTCTAAGTCCACTTGAAGTCAATAGTGAGATTTATCACATCTTAGATTGCATGTTTTTTAATTGTCCAAGTCTTTTTTAAACAAAACCTATTATTAAATACTCATTCATTTAGATCATACTGTGTCAATTAGCGCTGTATACTTTTTTTTCCTCCTCTTGTTATTGAAAAGGGTTTGACTACCCCTTATTGATTCAGCTGCTAGGAAAAGCACACTCATCACAGCGCCTGTATATATACTTGATATATATAACTTTTCATCAACTTGTACACATTATGCCTGGTAGAGCCCCTATACACATTACGGCTGGTAGATACCATTATACACATTACACCTGGTAGAGCCAATTCCACTTGTTACATATTATGCCTGGTAGAGCCCATTACACATGTTACACATTACGCTTGGTAGAGCCCATTACACATGTTACACAATACGCCTGGTAGAGCCCATTACACATGTTACACAATATGCCTGGTAAAGCCCATTACACGTGTTACACAATACGCCTGGAAGAGCCAATTACACATGTTACACAATACACCTGGTAGAGCCCATTACACATGTTACACAATATGCCTGGTAGAGCCCATTACACATGTTACACAATACCCCTGGAAGAGCCCATTACACATGTTACACAATACGCCTGGTAGAGCCCATTACACGTTACACAATACGCCTGGTAGAGCCCATTACACATGTTACACAATACGCCTGGTAGAGCCCATTACACATGTTACACAATACGCCTGGTAGAGCCCATTACACATGTTACACAATACGGCTGGTAGAAAAAGAGAGATGATTGCGAGACACCGCTGGCTGAGTACTAAACTGGGAAGCTGACAGCAATACATATTACAGGTAGTGGTGAGAAGACAATTCGTATAGCAGACGGAGAGAGGCATGTAAAACAGATGCCAGTGCGGTCACACTGATGCTGTCTCGCACTTGTACTGCATGGGTTCCCCTGTTTCCAATCTATATTCAGATTTATTACTCCCTGTTTAGTCCTGAGCCACCAGCAGCACTTATTTTTCATCTTCAGCCCATATGGGGTTAATCTCCCCTGTGACCGCACTGGCATCTGTTTTACATGCCTCTCTCCGTCTGCTTTACGAATTGTCTTCTCACCACTACCTCTAAAATTCATCATAAGCACGATTGTTTAAACTTATGGCAACAAGAGGACGAAGCGCAAAGGCAAAAAGCGTAACCAACAGCTGCGAATATTCACAAACAGGCAACAGCAAGTGCACCACCACCACCATATGTAGATGGCGACAGAGTTACAGCCAGTATCAAAATAATTAAACCTAACCCTTGTAAACTGAATCCTGTATAAAGTAATCAAGGTACTAGTTCGGAGGCAGACGATGAACCCAGTGTGGCTGCAGCCTTCTCTCATGCCATCAGCCTCTTAGATGAGCAGGGACAGCAGAAAGGAGGGGCTGCCCCACAAACAGGGAAGGGATCTAAAAATAACCAAGCCGGTAAGTATGAGACTGTCCATTCCACAGAGACAGTGAAACCCACAACTGACACCATAAGCAGTGAGGTGGAGGGATTACACCTGGTCCATACTTTAGCAATTCCTTATGGTAAAGCAGATAGAGATGGTGTAATCCCTATTAGAAACATTGCTATGTATTGCCCCTCAACTAGGTCGGAGTTATGATCCATTATCTCCGATTTCCCAGATCCTAAAAAAGATTTAGCCAGCTGTCAAAAGTTTGTTAGAGATTTGGGCAATGCTCACGAATCTACTAATAAAGATTGGTGAATAGTGTTGAGGGCGTGTCTCCCTCTCACTATTAATGTCCAGAAATTCATTAAAGACTGTCGATTGGAAGAAGACAAGTCTTTGAATGACGAGGATAACCAGAATAATGTAAAACAAATAAATACCCAATTGGCTGTGTTTTTCCCAGTAACCATGAACCAGAGCAAAATATTTACAATCAGTCAGAAAGAATCTGAGCTTGCCTCTGATTACTTTAACAGAGCGTTGACAGCAATGGCTAAATATACTGGGATAGCCAACATCAAAGATGATGTACACCACAGGGAAGTAGCTGTCTCTGTACTAATGGATGGTCTCAAAGAAACGTTAAAAACCAGAGTGCACACCATTACCCAATTGGAGAGGAGTCTCAGTAGATGCCCTGGGTGTGGTAATGAAAGTCGACAGTAACTAGGTCGACAATGTCTAGGTCGACCACTATTGGTCGACAGTAGCTAGGTCGACAGGGTGTCTAGGTCGACAGGGTCTTTAGGTCGACATGTTCTAGGTCGACAGGTCAAAAGGTCGACATGAGTTTTTAATGTTATTTTGGTGTCGTTTTCTTCGTAGAGTGACCGGGAACCCCAATTAGTGCACCGCGTCCCCTCGCATGGCTCGCTTCGCTCGCCATGCTTCGGGCATGGTGCCTTTGCTCCGCTACCGTTTCACTCGGCACAGATTACCGTTCCAATCGTAGTCCACGTGGATCGTTAAGTATGAAAAGGTTACAAAAAAAAATTGTGAAAAACTCATGACAACCTTTTGACCTGTCGACCTAGAACATGTCGACCTAAAGACCCTGTCGACCTAGACACCCTGTCGACCTAGTTACTGTCGACCAATAGTGGTCGACCTAGACATTGTCGACCTAGTTACTGTCGACTTTCAATCCGGATCCCAGATGCCCTTAGGGTGTCTGCTGTGGAATATGATAAGAATATAGGGAAATGAAAGAAATTGCAGGGTGAAAGACTGATGATGATATGTATCCAGACTCTAGAGAACATACCTACATGACCCAAACAGTAAAACACACATGGGGAACACAATAGGGGACCGATCATATGCTATTCATGTGGCATAGTAGGACACTCTTCTAGAAACTGTCTGGCACCTAGAGACACAAATAGGTATGACACACATAGACAGGATCACAACACATATACTGTAGAATGGATTATAATACACCTACAAGGGATCATGAGACACATAGGGGGAGGTACGCAGGTACCCACCAAGGAGAGAATGGGATGCTCCTGAAAGGCTTCAACAGAAAACCCCTCACCTCATTGCAACCAATGCCTTATGAGAGAGGAGAGAACAGCAATGGGAAGAAGTCTACCCCTGTATCTTACAGCCAGTTAGACTACCCCAGGATCTTAGAAAAGAACCCCAGGTGATGGTTGGTATAGCTGGCAAGAAACAAACTTTTCTTATTGATACAGGGGCGGCCATGTCAGTATTAACTTCTTCTTTGGGTATAGAGACAACAGGAAAAACCATTCCTGCAATGGGAGTAATAGGAACAGTGCAACATTACCCTTTAACAAAAAAAACCTAAAGTTTCTATAGGACCACTCCACACCAAGCATTCTTTTCTACTGGCAGCTGTGGCCCCAACTAACTTAATAGGAAGAGATTTGTTATGTAAGATGGGATGTGTAATTTATTGAACCCCTGATGATGTATTTCTAGATACCACGGGAAATTTGGCTCAAGAAGTACAAGACATGTTGGACACTCTCCAAAGATTAATGTTGCATTCTACTGTTCTAGGCTCACATCCATCTCAGGTTGAAAAAATGATTGGGTTCTCTAAGGACTAAAGATGGACAGGACGCTGGATTAATGGCTAATGTGGCTCCAGTAGTAATTCAAGTAAAAGTGTAGACGTAGTATTAGGGCATGATTTGACAGTGCATGCACCACATGTGTCAGTCCTTCTAAACTCTGCCCAAACCAGGCATGTTTCTTCAGCAAGGTTTTCAAAGTGGGAGCTGTCACTGATGGCACCTGTAAATAGGTGTAACAATTTAAACCCTGCCACATTTCTACCTATGTGACTCATAAGGCACAGAGGGTGAAGGATGAGGATGCTGGCAAAACAGGAGTTGACATGGATGCCAATACACATGACTGCATGAAGTATCTAAATCAGACTTGTACTGCAAGACCTGACACATGTGACAGCCCGTTAGGAAAGGTAGACCTGACTTTTTACACAGGCGGAAGTTGTCATAGACGGATGGATTCGTGAGACTTGTGCACTGGTAATGCTGTCGTAGATGATGAAGGTATCATAGAGGCTGAACCCCTTGGACCACCCCACTCAGCACAAGTAGCTAAACTGGTAGCACTGGCCAGAGCATGTGAATTGGCAGAGGGTAAGTCAACTAATATATACAAGATTCTCAATATGCTTTTGGAGTGGTGCATGCTTTTGGAGACCTATGGCACCTCAGAAATTTCATGACTGTGGCAGGCACACCAGTAGCAAATGCTTCACATATCAAGAAACTCTTGACGGCCATACAACAACCTGACCAAGTGGCTGTTATCAAGTGCAAGGCTCACACCTACGTAAAAGACCTGGGGGTATATTTACTAAGCTCCCGATTTTGACTGAGATGGTGTTTTTTCTTCAAAGTGTCATCTCGGGAATTTACTATACTCAAATCACGGCAGTGTTGGGGGCATTCATATTTTTATTGAAGTCCAAGAAAAAAATTACGAATTAATACATCATCGTTCAAATACGCCTGTTATTTGCTAGAACTCGGTAATTTACTAAAATTTGTATTTTACAAACACTGCCGTCAATAGCCAAACACTGCCGTGAATAAATACAAATCGTAAAAAAATGCAGTTTTCAAATAGACCTGCTTTTTTTTACCGTGTTCTGATAGGCATGCACGGATCCGTGAGATCTGTGCATGTTTATCAGTGGTAAGGGGTGGGAAAGTGTTAAAAAAAATGCGTGGGGTACCCCTCCTAAGCAAAACCAGCCTCGGGCTCTTTGAGCCGGTCCTGGTTGAAAAAATATGAGGAAAAAAATGACTGGGGTTCCCCCATATTTAATCAACCAGCACCGGGCTCTGCGCCTGGTCCTGGTGCAAAAAATACGGGGTACAAAAAGCATAGGGGTCCCCCGTATTTTTTGAACCAGCACCGGGCTCCACTAGCCAGGTACATAATGCCAGAGCCGGGGGATACTTTTATTGTGGTCCTGGCGGCCCTGGCATTACATCCCCAACTAGTCACCCCTGGCCGGGGTACCCTGGAGGAGTGGGAACCCCTTAAATCAAGGGGTACCCCCTCCAGCCACCCAAGGGTCAGGGGTGAAGCCCGAGGCTGTCCCCCCATCCAAGGGCGGTGGATGGGGGGCTGATAGCCAAGTGTAAAAAATCAGAATATTGTTTTTAGTAGCAGTACTACAAGTCCCAGCAAGCCTCCCCCGCAAGCTGGTACTTGGAGAACCACAAGTACCAGCATGCGTTGGAAAACCGGGCCCGCTGGTACCTGTAGTACTATTACTAAAAAAATACCCAACAAAAAACAGGACACACACACCGTGACAGTAAAAGTTTATTACATACATGCACACTTCCATACATACATACTTACCTATGTTCACACGAGGCTCGGCCCTCTTCTCCATGTAGAATCCTCGGGGTACCTGTGGAAAAAATTATACTCACATAATCCAGTGTATCTTCTGTTCTTTGTATAATCCACGTACTTGGCAAAAAAACAAACCGGAAACCCGACCACGCACTGAAAGGGGTCCCATGTTTACACATGGGAACCCTTTCCCCGAATGCCAGGACCCCCCCTGACTCCTGTCAAAGAGGGTCCCTTCAGCCAATCAGGGAGTGCCACATCGTGGCACTCTCCTGATTGGCTGTGCGCTCCTGTAGTGTCAGTGAGGCTGCACACGGCAGAGATACAATGTTGCTCCTATGCGCTCCATTGTATCCAATGATGGGAACTTTGCGGTCAGCGGTGAGGTTACTTTCAGTCAACCGCTGACCGCAAAGTTCCCACCATTGGATACAATGGAGCGCATAGGAGCAACATTGTATCTCTGCCGTGTTCAGCCTCACTGACACTACAGGAGCGCACAGCCAATAGTGTAACTAGCACAGCGTGTAACTAGCCCCAGAAATCTCCTATCTCAGAACTATCACGGTTATCTGCCGACGACTGTTGCCTGTATCCAGGGTGGTGCTTGTGTATGTATATCGGCTGTAACATAATCTGTCGGTGTGTATTATACTTGCTGTTCACCTGTATTTCTGTACCTGTGTTATTTTACCTTTTTTGTTGTTAGTATTAAATCTGTATGTGCGTTGGACCATATTACAAACGTATATGGTTTCATAGTTGGATTCCTTAAGGTATTTGCGTGCGTATAACCGCACTTAAGATACGCTTCGTATTTCTACGCTAACCGCATCCGCAACAATGTACTTTGCTTAGTTATTAATATTTTTTAACTTAACACGGCCAACGAGCCCTGACATCCGACAGGAGCTCATGCAACCTGACAATCAACTCCAAACCTTTCAACTGACCCAAATCACTGCCGCCAATATGCAAAACCAACCACTCCAGAACACCCCATCGCTCAACTGAGGACAGCAACAAATCCAGCAGGGCCTCACAACAAAGCCCCCAAACACCAATCCAGTGCACCTTGTGCCCACCCAGCCAAAGCTGTTCCCTCCGTGCCAGCCCATGATGCTCGGCCAATAAATGTAAAAATGGCCAACCAGCCAGACCTGCCCAAGGGATTCCTGTTCAGCTGGAAAAAAAAACCTAACATATGAGTCACCGCACCACCCAGCAATGTAACAATGCACAACAAAATCAAAACATGCAATATAACAAACTTAGCCAGGGATAGGGGAAACAAATAACCTGAGTGAAGGGGCAAAACAATACGACCTCCCGTGAACCAAAGGGGTCAAATCACGATCCCCGGGAGTAAAAATAAAAAGCACCCCTCACACCCCCATTTGCCAAATGCTAACCACTTCACAAACGGGTGGTAAACTAAGTTTTTGGGTTGTAGCAGGAAGCACCACTACAACCTATCGAAGCACACGTAGGATTTATAAGCAGAAGAGTGCCATCTACCCAAGGCCTGGATGGTAGAAGCCGGGGCCCCAGCAGCCACGGCAGATGTTGTCGCCCCAATATGAAAAGAGTGGGTCCCGTAGCACCAACCATCAAGACCCAGGGCCTCCAAACATCTCCGAAGTACCGCGGCAAATTGAAACTTTGAAAGGGGCAATAACGAGGAATAAACCAACCAAAGCCAACTGCCGGGTGGGCGACAAGCAAGGTATCCTCCACGATCTTTGCACACAACCGGACCCTATGATACAGCAGGGTTTCCCAGACCGTTACCCTCTCCAACTTCCAGCATAAAACACGACCCATAGGGATTACCTGACAGGCAAAATTCATGGAACCCAACAAAGACTGGACCTCACACAGGTGCACCTTCCACACCTCCAAGCAACCGTCAATCTGGCCTAACAGCTCCAGAACCTTATCACAGGCAAGTGACAACATCCAGCCACTGTATCGACCTCAATACCCAAATACGACAAGCACGTAGTGGGGCCTTCTGTCTTACCACTTGCCACTGGCACACCTAAGACCCTGAACAAAGCCCGATCCAAAAAAAGGACATCCACACAGACATCGCTCTCACTCGGCCCTACAAAAAGAAAGTCGTCCAGATAATGCACAATGCCCACATGACCAGTACCTTCGGCAACACACCAATGCAAGAATGAACTAAACATTTCAAAATAGGTGCAAGATACTGCACAGCCCATAGGCAAACACTTATCTATAAAGAAACAGCCGCCGAACCGGAAACCCATATAATGAGAGGAATTAGGATGCAATGGCAACAAAAGAAATGCAGACTCCACATCCAACTTAGCTAGCAGAGCGCTGCGCCCAAAAGTACGAATAAGGACAAGAGCCTCATCAAAGGACTGGTAAATGACGCGACAAGACGAAGCCAGAATGGCATCATTGACGCATCCGTACCCCCTTCAGAACTAGCAAGTGCAGCCAGCCCCGCCAGAGCCGGCAAAACTGAAACAGCCACAGCAGCAGCCCTCTTAACAAGATTGCACTCAATCAACTTCGCGAGCTTACGCGGATGCGGGCGTGACCCAGAGGAATGAGAACCCGAGCTGGAACAAGAACTAGACACAGAACCAACACCCAATGCAGGAACCAAATCCAACTCACCGATCCCAGATGCCAACGGAACTCCGGATATTGAAACCGCGGAAGCGACCAAGCCCCAGCCAAAGAAGGCCGAAGATGTCACAGGAACTACTGAAGCACCCACCACAGAAACAGGAGCTGCAACTGAAGATGCAACAGCAGGACCAGGAGCCGCATGGGGGAGGACAGAGGAGGGAGGGGGGTGCCCCAGTGTAAGGCGGATCCCAAAAAGGGAGCCCAAAGGGAGATGCATAGGGAGGGGCCAAGGATGAGGATGGCGCCACTGAAGCAGTGGGATAAACTGCCGGCACAAACTCAGAGCTCCAGACCGACTGTGGCGAGGCCAGAACGTGCCCAGCAGTAGCAAAACTAAAGGATGGCACGGGGCTCATCCTCCCAGCAAAAGCCATTGCCGGAGGCACAGAAAATGGAGGGGGGAACCCCAGCCAGGGCACCCGACACACTGGGAGGGTAAACAGGGGACACCATAGTGAAGGGGGGGCTGCAGCTGGAAGCCAAGTGGAGGAACCCTGCCCCAGGCCCCCAGGCACTGCCACACCCTGCATCCAAAAGTGTGCTGCGCCCACCACACGAACAGGCATGGCTGGCACAGAAACCTAATCCCCATAAGACCCCAGACCAGACCCCACTGTGAGGGAGGGACGCCCACCACACCAACGGTCACAGGGGACAATGGCTCCTAGATTCCATGAGACCCCAGACCAGACGCCTGCAGGGAGGAAGGGGACACCTGCTGCACGAGTGGGCATGGGAGCCCTGAAAGAAGACCCCCCAAAAGACCACAGACCAGACCCCAGGAGTGGTGTGGTGCCGCCCATCGCATGCACTACAAGCAGCGTGGCTGGCAGAGCAGGAGAAGTGCCCATGGGAGCCATACCCATGTGGCTACTGTCTGGAGCAGGCAGCGGGGAAGAAGCGGTGCCTGTGACGTGGAAGCAGCAGCTGAGCTCCCGCCACCCCCGACTACTGCAGGAGGAGGGAAGCCACATGCTGTGTCAGACGCCATACCCAGCGCAGGGAGGGCGGCCAGGGGACACCGCGAGGAGGCGGTGAGGACACAGGGAGGTTGCTGGACATAGCAGGATGCCGAGGGGGGCCTCCAGCGCCGGCATGGAATAGTCATCCAGGCATCTGGAGAGGGAGGAGGAGCGGCAGGGACACGCCATGCTGGCAGAAGCTGGGAGGCAGGGGGGGGCTGAAACTGGGCAGACAGCTAAATGGGATTAAACAGGGCACACAAGAGAGAGGGAAAGGAAGGCAGGGCAATAGATAAAAAAGAATGAAGAAAAGATAAAGTAAAGAATGGAAAAAAGGTGAAAGTAGAACAATGAGAAGTCACTTAACAGCAGTCAGGTGCACTGGACTCGAAACACAGGAAAAGAGGCTGTCCAAAATGGCTACCCCCTTTAAATAACTCTAAATAGAAATGCCTCCCCTTAACACCTAATATGCTGACAACTTTTGATTGACAATCAACCCTGATTCCAATTCTGCCCAGCAACCAGGCTGTCACACTAAACCAATAGCAAAACAGTCTTATACAGATGAATCCTCATATACCGTTGCTGCATACCGCGTAGCGGGCGCTATGCAACTCGCGCCAGCTCCTTGCGCTATAACTCCAGTTATAAGTGGCGTTGTAAATGTGACATCACATTATAATTGTAACGTGCATTTTACTTTCTGTCCACCAAATCTCGCTTTTCCTAAACTCTACAGCGCATGCCTCAAATAGCCAACGGACCCTTCATAGCGCCGCCTGAGGATTGGCTGACATTTATTGTGACAATAAAGAACCATTAATCACTTTCCTTTATAAAAAAAATCCCTTTCAACAAAATACTGTACAATGCAGTGCTGCCGCCCTGTTCACTTAATTCATTTTGTCGTTACATTGGGTACAATTTCCTGGATGTTATAAGCATTAATATTTCGGACAGCAATTTTTTATTTTTGTGTATTTATTTATATATTATTTTTTCATTAAATAAAGTATTTTGGTGTGTTTATTCTTTCCCGCTGAGCTCGTTGTATGCCTGTAACAAAGCACCTACCCCAACCACGGTGCCGCCTGTTCACTAGCAATATTTTTGTTACATTGGGTACAATGTCCTGGATTATGTAAGCATAAACAGCATTAATATTTCGGACAGCATTTCCGGTTCAGCTGCTTCAAATGGCCCAAAATATTTATTGTTCAGTGCCACTGGGTCCCTATCTCATTAATATGACTTCAAGGAGGGCTCCATTACTTTTTCTACACGGAAGGAGGATAAAATCCATTTAGGATTTTTTTAAAGCAATTAGGTACAACGCATCACATATAGACCCAGAGTGAATATTTGTACCATGGTCAGTTGTGGCATAATGGTTACAGTGTTCGCCTGCAATCCGTGCACCCCGGGTTCACTTCCCAGCTGTGCCCGCAATTTTTTTGGGTGTATTTATTTATATATTATTTTTTAATTAAATAAAGTATTTTGGTGTAATTATTCTTTCCCGCTGAGCTCGTTGTATGCCTGTAACAAAGCACCTTCCCCAACTACGGTGCCGCCCCTTCACTATCAATATTGTAGTTACATTGGGTACAATTTCATGGGATTCATCCTGTGCAAAGAAAAATGTGGACAATGCAGTCACTTAGTGTATTGTTAAAGACGTACAGTATTACTAAATAAATTAGGGTTGTTGTACATTAGTTTACAGTACCCTGTCTGACCATAACGCCATCCCATTTCTCTCCGGATCCGTGTGAAACTGGAACATGAGGTATGTTCCAGCTCATCATTTGCACAAGTTAATTCTTCAACAATCTTTTTGACTCTCCTACAGTAATACACAAACAGAAAGGATTGTGCAGTATACAGTAATTACTGGATACAGTATTAATCTACAGTAAAAACATCTACTGCAGGGACATGCAGTCAGGGGAGGCAGTGCCTCCCCTGTGATTAATGATTAAAATAATACAAAGAAGATACTGTACTTACTGTATGATACATACTGTATTCTACTGTATGTCAAACAGTAAGTACTGTATCTTCTTTATTGTACAGTATTCTATTCATTTTAATACATTAGATTAGTTTGGAGAGGCACCGATAGCAGTGCCTCCCGTTCACAATGGGAATGGGGATAGATTTGGGGGCGGGACAAAGCAGTGAGCTTAAAAAGCCCATGGAAAAGACTGAGGAAAGTAGCACTAGTATACAGTAAGTGAGCTGAGGTTTGCGTTCTTGTGCTGCTGGGGACGTACTGGAAAAGCCAGTGCCTCCCCAGCCATTGACCTTAATGCACGTCACTGATCTACTATACAATAAATCTGTAAAGTACAGTACTGTATGTACCATCTTCTACTGTACTTACCATGTGTATTTAGAAGGAGTTCTATATTTGCGGTGCATCCTCATCAAAGCATGATTGCGCACAGTCTGTAAATGAACTACAACACCACTTTCTTTAAGCCAAGTCTGGATCTGTCGTGTTGTCTTGGTTTCTTTTTTCATCTTAGCAATTATCTGGCTCATAGATTTGCTGATTTTTACCGGCATATTTCGCGGCAGGAACTATGGACACAAGATAATGTACTATAAATACTGACCTATGCTGTAATTTTGTTGCACTCCATTATAGAATGTTTTTTACAATATACTGTACAGTACAGTACAGAACTGTGTACAGTATTATGGATGTTAAAACAATTAAATTGCCCCTCGTGATGTCACCGAATCAGTGTTGCAGTTTCTTGCACACAGCGCTTAAATGTCTAGTTGCGGCACTGCAAATTACTGTACATACAGTACAGTAGATGTGCCTCTATAGACATGGCTGGTGTACAAGGTAGGAATACAGGGACATACGGTAGCAGTGCGGGGTTTAGCTACTGTAACAGGAGAGAAGACAGGCTTGTCCGTCATGACATCTCTCCCATAGAGAGGAGCCACCGGCAGCCGGAGATGGCAGCAGCGGCAGCAGCAGTACGGAAGCAGGAGCGGGGCTGAGTAAGTATTGTTTTTTGTTTGTAGGTGGCGCTAATACAGGGGACACAACTGCTAGGGCCACAACTACACGGGGCACATACTGGGGGCACTACTACAGAGGGCACTGCTACAGGGGGAACAACTGCTGGGGCAAATCTACTGGAGGCACAGCTACAGGGGGCACAGCTGCTGGGGGTACAGTTACTGGGGGATCATCTACGGGGGGCACAACTACTGGGGGCACAAGTACAGGAGGATAACTGTGGCCATGCCCCATACCTATAAAGTAGCCACGGCCCTATTTTTCTGCAGGAAACAACTCTATTTAACCTTGGGAGGGGGGGGGGGGGGCGCCACTGGAAACCTTCGCCCTGGGCACCACAAGGTCTAAAACCGGCCCTGACCAGGGTGTACGACAAATGAAAGTACATAGACGTGGCCACTGGCACAAATCAAGGGGCTAGTATATACAGTAGACAGACTTCTGTCCCCAGGAGTGTGTGTGACACAGCACATACAGTATCCAGTCACTACCACTAGGGTGTGTGACAAATGACAGTACATACAGGAAACATGCGTCCATAGACATGGGCGGTGCACAAGGGTGTGGACCACAGGATCGACAGTGTCTAGGTCGACAATGTTTGGTTTGACCACAATTGGTTGACAGTAAATAGGTCAACAGGTTTTCAATGGCGACAGGGTTTCTAGGTTGACATGTTCTAAGTCGACAGGTTAAAAGGTCGATGATATAGCCGTTTCAAATAATTGAAGAACAATGAAGTCTCTTTGGTAGATTTATTGCATTGTGAAGTTCACATGGCTCACGATAAAAGAATATCATGAACTCAACATTGACACATTGATTTCATCTTATATACTTGTCGTTACAGCGTTACATGATCCAATCAAATTTGCAGACCAATCATATACATAAACCAATCACAATTCATTTATCAGAATATATTATTAATTCATATACTCCCCTTATGGGGGATTTCCAATTAATTAGCTCAACATCTTGTGATTATGACTGTTTAATATCAAAATACATTTTACCTTTCACCTAATTTAAATTCTCTTTATTCTGCAAAACACAATTCCTTATTTTGCAAAACACTAGCTAACCGCAGTCTTGTGATACACTGCGCAGCTGGCTTTAACTTCTTGTTTTGTCTGAAAATCAAAGTTTCTGCAAACATATAAAAATCACATTTAAAACAACAGTTTCTTTTAAAGCAATAGACAAACTGACATCCAGCTTCCATTTTGTATTCACTTATCCATATCATTCCTCTCTCTGCCAATATACTTGGCATTCTAATACACAAATCAGAAGGTTCAGTTTCACAATTTCTAATGAGGGTTAGGTAGACGCACAACATAGGGAAAAGGTGGGTTCACGGGGATGGGCCTGGCGCCAATGCTTACCGCACCGGACGGGAATCCCTGTTCTTTTTTATAGGAACCTTCTAGTGTTGGCTAAGAGGGTTTTGACACAGTTAGGTGAAACTCGCTTGTATTTCATGTCTAACATACTCATCCTGATTAACTCCTACCCTGTTATTCAGTTCATAAGTAAGTGTATTTTCCCTACCTGCCTGATCCTCCTCTAAAGCCTGGTATATGGGCTCAGGTTCCTGGAGTCGTAAACTTTCATAAGACTTGCTCATATCAGCATATACCACCTGTCTTTCCTGCTGTCCCTGACTAGTTCCCTGAGTCACCTGTTCTAGTGGAACCTCATCATCTACCACCACAATGGTCATTTCATGGTGCACTTTCAACCTTTTAAATCCTTTACCACATTGTACACAGACTACTGGTCCACACTTGATGGTAAAGTATATGACTCCTACAATCAGGGCACCAAACACAATGTACTGCAATATTCCAGAGAAAAGCTTTGCAATACTTCCTCCTAGCCATCCAAGTGGCTCCCAACCTTCACTAGCACCTAACCTTCTCATTTCCTGCTGCAACTCTCCCACCTTGCTCAGATGAGCACTTATTTCAGCTCTGTGATCTTCAATATAAGTACAACATTCTTGTCCTACTACTGCACACGTACCCCCTTCTGCTGCCAACAACTGATCCAGTGCCATCCTATTTTGTAAAGCCACTTTTCTTACTTGAGCCAGCTCTTCCACTGTCTGATTGATTGAAACTACCAATTCCCCTACCATCTGATCTAGTACCGTTAAGGTTTGGGACACAACTTTTTCCACAAGATAGATAGTGGACAGAGGAAACAGGGTTCCAGCCGTACGTTCACCATCAGAAAATCTGAAAGATACATCCCCTTTCTTCACTTCTCTTTTGCTATGATGTCTCAAATATGTAAAATCACTTGACACTAAATCATGTTCTACAGGGATATTTCTTGGGTATTGATCCAGCTTAGTAGTGGCTCTCACTAAGGGGACTACATAGGAGAGCACACATTGTCCTTTGGCACCTAAAGGAATCCATGAATATGCCCATTTGCCACAAACCCAATACATACCCTTAGGCAGGGGCATTCCAATATTTTAGTGTAAATGAGTCCTATGTATATCATAAAATACCCGGTGTTATTGCCATTGACATCCCTACACGTGCTGTTATCAAGAGTACACCCATCATGCAGTAACTGGTCTAGGGTGTCATTAGGTGTTAGTACTCCATTTGTATCTATTGAGGGCCAACAGTGTTTGAGGTTTTTCAGTGTACACTTATTTGACTTTTGAACTACAAATGTGGCTCCAGTACAGTTAGTATATCCCAGGTTTTGTCTTTTTGCCCTGAATACAGTTTTCTTCCTTTTTAACTTGTACTTGCCTGGCTTTGAATTGACACTTAAACAAAATTCAGGCCTCCCTGTGGCTGCGGTTACTTGTAGAGCAGGTGAATGCAGCAGACCTCTGCTTGAAACATCCAAATATGGGAAGTCTACTATATTCTGTACTTTAGGTGTCTTATTGGCACAAATGTGACTACCATTCTTTCGCTTATGGCAGGACCAATCTCTGTCTATCATGTCTGCTGTGCTTATGTAATGAGCCAGGAGGGGTATACCTGCATCTACACTGATGGGTAGGTGGGTACAAATCCAACATTTGGTTGTGTTGAGAGCCTTTGCAATTTTACTGTGCATTGCTATCATGGAATTACCTGTAAATTCTCCTCCATAATCATTCTTTTGTAAGGCCCTACACACATGTGTCTTGGATAACATTTCATTGTAAAGTGTTACATTACCTGTTTGACTGGTCACATTGTTAACAGACCCTGGAATGTATATACAACACTCAAGCACAACGAGTATGATTGTAATCAGACATGCCCATGAGAGAATGCACCCCCATAGTCCACGGTCTGGCCTTTGGCCTATCAGCATCATCCTATTGAGCATTGTCTTTGTTGTCCTTGATCTTCACAGTACTCTTCTAGGAGTTATGTACCCTCCACAGAGATACTGCATTGGCAATTGGCTCAAGGGATTATTATGCCCGAACCACTCACTTGCTGGTTTTACTGGTGAAGTGCAGAGGAGTCTTGGAGAATATCTTCCACATGTGCTGTCTCAGGAGGCGTGACTTTTCTGCAGTGGGTGGAGTGGATCCACGAAGTCTTCTACTTTATCTTAACAGCAGTTGGGGTTGTCAACAAGACTTGGTAAGGTCCTTCCCACCGGTCTGTCAGCGAGCCCAATCTCAGGAAATTTCTGACCATCACCTCATCACCAGGTTGTAGATTATGACAAGCACCTTCCACAGGGATCGGTTGTGTGCTGGTCACAGTAGCTTGGATCTTCTTTAGCTGGTTGCTTAATGAAATAAGATAGTTCACAGTTAAGTCACTTGTTTTACTGAGTTCATATGCGCGTGCAATAGTAACATTGGGCAATTTTCCAAACAGTATTTCATACGGAGAAATGTTCAACTCCCCCCTTGGTGTTGTTCTGATCGAGTGCAACACTAATGGCAAAGCTTCTGGCCACTGCAAGCTGGTTTCTTTACATATTTTGGCCAGCTTATTTTTTAATGGTCCCGTTATAGCGTTCCACCTTACCGCTCGATTGCGGATGGTATGCGGTGTGTAGCTGTTGTTTAATGCCAAGAAGCTGACACATCTTTTTGAACACTAATCCAGTAAAGTGTGTACCTTGGTCTGATGATATCACATATGGTATGCCGTACCTACATACAAATTCTTGTACCAGTTTCTTTGCTGTGATTGCTGCTGTTGCACTGGCCACAGCATATCCCTCTACCCAACCGCTAAATGTGTCGACACAAACCAAAATATACTGAAGCATCCTAACCTTTGGAAGCTGAATGAAATCAATTTGTAGGATTTGGAAAGGACCAGTTGTTTGGGGAATGTGTGAAGGCATTGTTTTAACTGCTCTTCCAGCATTCTTCTGCAAGCAGGTGATGCAAGAAGCACAGTATTTGGTTGCCACTGGCGCAAAGCCAGGTGCATACCAATAAGTCTTGATTAGACTTATCATGGCTGTCTTACCTGCATGGGTCAGTCCATGGGACATATGTGCCAATGCTGGCAAGAGTAATTTAGGGGCAACAGGCTTACCTTCAGAGCTGTGCCACAGGCCTTTGTTGTCTTGGGTACACTTTGCACTTTCCCACTTGGTCTTTTCCTGTAAATCACAAACTTTTTGCATATCAATTAATGTTTGTTCACTTGGTATACATACATCAGCTACCCTACAAACATTTTCCACTATGACCTTTTGTTGGGCTGCCACTTTTGCTGCAGCATCTGCCCTTCTGTTCCCTTTTGTAACTTCATCATGGCCAGTCTTGTGAGCTTGACATTTAATAAATGCTATCTGTGAGGGCAGTTGTATAGCATCTAGTAATTCTTTTACTGCCTCTGCATGTGCAATTGGATTGCCTGTTGCTGTTAGGAAGTCTCTGTGTTTCCACAGTTCACCAAAATCGTGTGTAACACCAAACGCGTATCTGCTGTCTGTATATATATTTACAGTCTTTCCTTCAGCTAGCTGACATGCTTTAGTTAAAGCTTTGAGCTCTGCCAACTGTGCTGAGTGTGGTGGTGGAAGTGGGGAGGAAAAAACAGTTTGTGTGTCATCCACCACAGCATATCCTGATTGAGCAGCACCCGTTTCTGTTTGTCTGTGGCAGCTAATATCAACATAGTAAACCAGATCAGGATTCTGGAGTGGTGTTTCCTCCAGGTCCAACCTAGGGGTGGATTGCTCATCAACATATTTTAAGCAATCATGTGGGACATGTTGTTCTACTACCCCCCACTCCTCTCTCTGAAACTCATCAGTTTCATTTACCGGTAAAAGTGTTGCAGGGTTTAAAATATTGCACTTAATGAGGGTGATGTTTGTGGGCATAATGAGGGCTAATTCCCACTTTGTCAGGCGTGCTGCAGTGACATGTCTTGTCTTTTGGCAGGTAAGCAGGGCTGCTACAGCATGGGGAACATAAACTTTTAGATCACAGCCCAATACTATGTCTGCTGACTTGTCTACCAGCAGTGCAGCTGCTGCTATGGCTCGCAGGCAAACAGGTAGGCCACGTGCTACTGGGTCTAATTGGGCACTGTAATAAGCGACAGGTCTTTGCTTTTCCCCATGAAACTGTGTAAGGACACCTGTGGCATGGCCTAGGTGTTCATGGCAAAAGAGAGAAAATACTTGTTTATAGTTAGGCAGGCCCAGGGCAGGGGCCGCTGTCAGGTCATCTTTAAGTTGTTGAAATGACATAGTTGTTTGTTCTGTATGTATGAGGGGCTCTGGTACAGAAGCTTTGGTCAGCTCATACAAGGGTGCAGTTAGCTGTGAGTAGTTAGGTACCCAGTTTCTACAGTAACCCACCATTCCTAGGAAACCCCTTAGATTCCTTTTGTTGATGGGCAGCCTTATGTTTTGGGTGGCTGCAATTCTATCTGGGGACAGGTGTCTGAGGCCTTCAGATAAACAGTGGCCTATATATGACACCTTTGTTTGACATAGTTGCAATTTATCTTTTGACACCTTGTGTCCATTTGTTGCAAGGAACCTTAAGAGCTCAGCTGTGTCTTTAATTGATGTTTCAAAATCTGGGGAACAAAGTAACAAATCGTCTACATACTGAATTAATGTAGATCCACCTGGTAGGATGAGTTTTTGAAGATTTTCAGCAAGGGACTGGCTAAAAATTGTAGGGCTATTAAGGTAGCCTTGGACCATCCTTGTCCAGGTGTACTGGTTACCTCTATAGGTAAATGCAAAAAGGCATTGACTGTCTGGATGTATTGGTATGGAGAAAAATGCTGAACACAGATCAACCACTGAGAAATGAGTGCTGTCTGCGGGGATCTGCATTAATATGGTAGCTGGGTTTGGTACCACTGGGTGCAAGGGTTCAACGATTGCATTAATTGCCCTCAAGTCCTGAACTAAGCGATAACCACGCCCATTACTCTTTGTCACAGGGAAGATGGGCGTATTGGCCTGGCTCTGGGTTTTAACCAACACCCCCTGTTGTAGTAATTCTTGGATTACTGGGAACACCCCCTGTTCAGCTTCTGGCTTTAAGGGGTATTGTGGTCTACTGGGAATTACTGCTCCTGCTTTAAGCTTAACTCTTATTGGTGGGGCATTTAGGATTTTCCCCACATTGTTGGAGCCCGTGGTCCACAGCTGGTCTGGAATATTTGATAACATTTCAGACACTTCAGGGGGGAGTACACCCAAGGTATTCAGTTCCACCCTTTCTGTAGAAGGAGGGTCACTGAGCAGTGCATCGGTGACCAAGTCCTTGTTGGAATCTGGTACCTGCAGGTATACCCCATCTGGAGTGCAAAATACTGTGCACCCCAATTTACACAGTAAATCCCTCCCCAATAAATTTGTGGGGGCATCAGCTGCTAACAAGAAGGAGTGGTCACTTGTTAAGGGTCCAACGGTTACTTTTACATCTTGTGTTTCCCTTAAGGGGATTACTTTGTTTGCCACCCCTACTGCATGTACAACTTTGTTTGTGGTAGGTAAAGTGACCTTGTCCGCTATTAGGGATCGTGCAGCACCCGTGTCAATCAGGAAAGAATGTTTAGAATCTCCAATTTTTAAATCAATAGTAGGTTCTTGAGAGTTACAAGATATTACAGTCATGGTCTTCACGGGGGCTGCGGTATCCTGTCATTGTAAATCCTCATCACTTTCTGTGGTGCCCTTCTTTGCCTGGGACTGCCTTGGTTTCTTAGGGCGTCTGCAGTCCCTTGCAAAGTGTCCTTTCCTCTGGCAATTGTAACAAGTAAGCTGCGATCTGTCTGATGATCGCCTGGCACCCATGCTATAATGAATTGGTCTATTAGCTAGGTCACAGGTGGCTTGTGCAGCTTTGACCTGTAGGTTCATAAGCTTGGTTTCTGTTCAATTTCTTGACCACCAAATTGTCCTCATGGTATATTGCAAGAGTGACCAGATCTTCTGGACCCTTTTTGCGCCATAGAGGATTATTGATGGTCAAGCGGGTTTTTACCTGAGGCTTAAGACCTTCCACGAAGGCTCCAGATAACATGGGCTGAAGCACTTGCTCCTTAAATATATCTTCAATGCCTCCATAATTTTGGACCTCAGTTTTAAATCTGCCCCAATAATCTCTAACTGTTTCTGTAGGACCTTGTTTAATCATTATTATTTTTCCCCAATTGGGCTGGCAAGGAAACTGCTCTGTAAAAGCTGTCATTAAATGTTTCCACTCTTGGTCCAGGTCCTCTCTAGCAACGTCTACGGGAGGCTTAAACCCCTCTCTATCCCACCCTAGGTCCGTTGCGAGCTTCTTGTATTCTTCAGTTGTGAGCAGAGCAGTAAATAATTGTGCCATGTCACTATGTGTTAGTTGATGTACTTTGTACAAGCGCTGGAGTTTGGCTTTGACTTCTGCTGGGTTTGATCTATAATCTGCTAATTCTGTGCAAATTTGGTGTAATTCAGCCTTTGACCAAGGAACATGTATGGACCACTGTGCACCCCGATCTGTAGTTACCACTTGTCACAATCCTGACTGTAGGTTTCATATTTGGTGACTTACCCCTGCCATCTGTCCCGGATCCTGTGTCTTTTTTAAACAGGTTGTCAGCTCTGAGTTTTCCTGAGTTCTCTGCCTGAAAGGTAATAGTTAATTAGCTCCATCTGTGGTGATCTCCTGTGTGAGGCTGAATTCAGTAATCTGAAGTTTAGGCCTAAAAGCCAGCATCCTATGTTTTGCAGAAGTTCAGGCTTCAGTGTTCTCTCGGCCTGCTAGGCCTCATTCTACATCACAGCCTTGGCTAGAGTAGTCACATGACAGTGACTGTTCACCTGACCCAGAGTTGTTCAATCCTCTGCCAGCCTGAGACTCTCTGCATCAC
Organism: Pseudophryne corroboree; assembly: GCF_028390025.1. Classification (NCBI taxonomy): domain Eukaryota; kingdom Metazoa; phylum Chordata; class Amphibia; order Anura; family Myobatrachidae; genus Pseudophryne; species Pseudophryne corroboree. The sequence goes on from NC_086449.1 coordinate 23,017,331, forward strand.
CTAATCCTGCTCACCAATCACCAAGGACCAGGAAGTATAAATCAGGAGGCTGAGTTAGAAACTGGGCCAGTTCCTTGTGTCACACTCACAGCTATGTGTGAGTCTTCAAGCTGAGCTCCCTAAAGGTAACCTTTATACTCTAGTTCCTGAGAAAACTCTGTTCCTTGTTACCCTGTTTGGTTTACTTTTGTGTTGCCACTGATGATCACTATTTCCACGAGTCTCAAAGTAAAGGCACAGCTGCAGTGGTTCATCTTAAAGGCACAGTATTATATTCCATAGTCTCAACTGAAAACCACAGCTGCCGTGGTTCATCTTTACTGCTGTTGTAGTTGTGATCTCCAGAGTTCCCGTATCCCTGCAGCATCTCCGTGCCTCAGCATCTCCGTGCCTCAGCATCTCCGTGCCTCAGCATCTCAGTGCCTCAGTACCTCAGTGCCTCAGCACCTCAGTGCCTCAGCATCTCAGTGCCTCAGCATCTCTGTGCCTCAGTACCTCAGTGCCTCAGCACCTCAGTGCCTCAGCATCTCCGTGCCTCAGCATCTCCGTGCCTCAGTACCTCAGTGCCTCAGCATCTCCGTGCCTCAGTACCTCAGTGCCTCAGCACCTCAGTGCCTCAGCATCTCCGTGCCTCAGTACCTCAGTGCCTCAGCACCTCAGTGCCTCGGCATCTCCGTACCTCCGTGCCTCAGCACCTCCGTGCCTCAGCATCTCCGTGCCTCAGTACCTCAGCACCTCAGTGCCTCAGCATCTCCGTACCTCAGTGCCTCAGCACCTCAGTGCCTCAGCATCTCCGTGCCTCAGTACCTCAGTGCCTCAGCACCTCAGTGCCTCAGCATCTCTGTACCTCCGTGCCTCAGCACCTCCGTGCCTCAGCATCTCCGTGCCTCAGTACCTCAGCACCTCAGTGCCTCAGCATCTCCGTACCTCAGTGCCTCAGCACCTCCGTGCCTCAGTATCTCCGTGCCTCAGCACCTCCGTGCCTCAGTACCTCCGTGCTTCCAGCACCTCCGTGCCTTAGTACCTCCGTGCCTCAGCACCCCAGTGTCTCTACGCACCCCAGTGTCTCTACGCACCCCAGTGTCTCTACGCACCCCAGTGTCTCCAAGCACCTCAGTGTCTCCAAGCACCTCAGTGTCTCCAAGCATCTCAGTGTCTCCAAGCACCCCGTGCCCTTTAGCACAGTTGTACCTGGTATTCCTCACTGATTCATCAGCGCCTTTCCAGTTCTGTCTTTCAGGAGACCTTCAGCGCCCACACGTGCTTCCTGTCTGCCGACCTAATCCTGCATGAGGAGAACCTAGATTCGGCCATCTCTGCCACGGTTCCTCTTCCCAGTCGGAAGAAACCCTGAGTCCACAACATTCCCAAACCAGGTCAGTGGTAGTATTCATATAATCCTCCAGTCGCCCGCACAGACTTCACTAACACCGGGTTCACAAAACCTCAGTCTTTGACACCACTCTCAGAGGCATTGTAGCAAGTGGTTTGCCCTGGGTGGATGTGCTACGAGTGCCAGAAGGCAAAATGTTCGATGGGTGTACGTCTGCAAAATGCTCTCCCATTACTGGTAATTTGTCTTCATAAGGAACTAAATTTCCCTGCTTGTTCTTGCATAAAGTGTGTGTGACAGTTTCACCATTCATGTTATTATACTGAGCTATGTATGTCTGACTGAGGGGGTCATAAACGTAAATTCCAGCAGAGTCGCTATCCCCATCAAACAAATCCATCTGCCCTACCCAAATCCCATCTTCCCCCACCAAGTAAGTGTCATGCTTCCCAGTCTTGGGGTTTACTAGAGCCTTTATTACCTTTTTCTTCTCCTGTACTGGAGGGGCACTTGGGGCATTAGCCAGTGCCATCATTGCTGGGAGTATGTGTTCTAGCGGGTCTGGGCTTTCTTGTTCTAGTGTCTTTACTGGCATTGCCTGCACTACCCGTGGGGGAGCATGCCTTGGTTGTAATTGTAACGTTCCTTCATTATTTACATGACAGGACATTTGTGCAACATAGGCTGGTGGCGGGGTTACATTAGATGCCTCTAGCCATAGTGTGTAAGCTTTCCACTCCTCCCTTTTTCTTATTTTACCCCTTAAGTCTGTCCATTTCTGCATATCAAAGGTTCCTATCACAGGTATTTCAGGTTGTTTTGTATGCCATTTCCTGAGAAATTTCACAGCCACACTTCCATATCTTTGATACATCACACTTGCTGGACTGCCGTGCGGGATCTCTAACATAGAAGAGCCCTTCGGTGTGGACATCTCTTGACCCATTGTAATGGCTAATCTTTATTTTAAAGTCCAGCCTCAATGTCCAATACAATGGTAAACAGGGACGCTCCCCTTGTTTATAGAGATATTACTCCACTTAGGAAACCTCACCACCTCGTCAGGTGCCACGGCTCTGAACAGGCACACGTGTTCCACACTCTGCTAAGCTTGGCCTTTTTGTGTACAAGGTGCTTTTCACAGTGGGTGAGTATCCCTGATACTATCCAGTATAGGAGAGTTTAACCGGAGCCTCTCTCCTACCTGGGCCCTGTCCAGACTCTGCCGGCGTGAAGCCTCGGCCAATGTCACTCACAATCACTCGCAGACTTCACTCTGAATTTAGCAAGATATGGCAGACAAAAGATCCCATTGTGATCTGTAACTATGACCACAGAAATTTAAATCTTAAAACTTTATACAAATCACTGTAACTGGTAATAAAATGCAGTTCAATTCAATTTGGTTCCATACTCACAATCTCCAAAAAGACTTCAAAGAGTTACGAACCAACAATAACACACAAAGGCAGCGGACCGAGGCAGGGACACATGGAGCAGAAGTAAGATAACAGTGCTTACCTGTGGCCACAGTTGATCCAGGTACCCTGGCACCAGTCCACCTTCCTTCTTCGTGTGTCAATGTTGGATAGTATCTCGATGGAACCTCCAGAATGATATAGCCGTTTCAAATAATTGAAGAACAATGAAGTCTCTTTGGTAGATTTATTGCATTGTGAAGTTCACAGGGCTCACGATAAAAGAATATCATGAACTCAACATTGACACATTGATTTCATCTTATATACTTGTCGTTACAGCGTTACATGATCCAATCAAATTTGCAGACCAATCATATACATAAACCAATCACAATTTATTTATCAGAATATATTATTAATTCATATACTCCCCTTATGGGGGATTTCCAATTAATTAGCTCAACATCTTGTGATTATGACTGTTTAATATCAAAATACATTTTACCTTTCACCTAATTTAAATTCTCTTTATTCTGCAAAACACAATTCCTTATTTTGCAAAACAATAGCTAACCGCAGTCTTGTGATACACTGCGCAGCTGGCTTTAACTTCTTGTTTTGTCTGAAAATCAAAGTTTCTGCAAACATATAAAAATCACATTTAAAACAACAGTTTCTTTTAAAGCAATAGACAAACTGACATCCAGCTTCCATTTTGTATTCACTTATCCATATCAGTCGACATGATTTTTTTTACTTCTTTTTTTGCTTCGGGCAAGGATACTATTACCAATCATAGTCCGCGTGGATCTTTAAGTATGAAAAATTTCAATAAAATATTTTTTTTTTTTTTTTTTAAATTCATGTTGCCATTTTGACCTGTCGACCTAGAACATGTCAACTTGGAAGCACTGCTGACCTTTTATAAGCAGTCAACTTTGTTAATGTCGACCATTAGTGGTCGACCCAAACATTGTCGACCTAGAGACCGGATGCCGGTGTACAAGGCCAGGGGCTAAGTACTGTAACAATACTGTACATGGACATATAGTACTGCATACCTACCAACTGGTATCTGTTATGAATGGTCACCCATGTTAAGGTCGACTGTCATTAGGTTGACCACTATTGGTCGACATTGACATAGTCTTCATGGACTAATGTTCGGCACATGAAAATGGTCGACACTTGACGGGTTCATTCACCATAACATTTCCATTACTGCTCAGCCAATATTGAGTTTAAATCAACATTAATATTGTCAATACAGTATACTGTAGTGTATGCAATTGTGCTATGTTATCTGTTCCCCTGTAGATAATGTTTTAGGGTTTTTTGGTGTCGTTTGCTCTGTACAGTGACCGGGTACCCCAATTAGTGCACCATGTCCCCTTGCAATCGTTGCTTATGCATGCAGGCCAATATGGACAAGATTGTCTATATTAGCGTGCATTCCTATTTAGACGGGTGACGGCTCCATAGGGATGCATCCCCGTCCCCTCCACCCCGCCACTGGGTCACCCGTCTGCACACCGTTTTCACATTATTTTAGTTTCACCTACTGTAAATGTATTAAAGGGGTATTGTAGGAGAATTCTCAAAATTCTCCTCCAAACCCTAATTATCGCATTTTATAAGTAAGCAGATCGCACTTCCCATAACTGTAATGGGAAATATAATCTGCTCAGATTTACTAAAATACTGCACAGTACAATTGTGAAAAAATACCGTGGGTCAGCCCAGCGCTATCTATTCTAAACACTGTCTGCAGCTGCGATAAACCTTTTTTTTTTCAGGAGGGAGAGAGCTGTCCCCCCCCCCCCCTCCTTATCACATTGCGAGTTCATTCCTTATTTTCACTGGCCAGCCGCAAAAAATAAGCTGATCTTGATAAAAGTACCCCTTAACCTTGGATGGAGATAAAGTGGCAGAAGATAACGTACCAGCCAATCAGAACTCGCTGTAAAAATCAAGGGGCTAGTTTATATTGTAGTTACACGGAAGTAGCATTAGCGTAACGAAATGTGGCAATCATCGGCATACTATATACAGTACATTAATGTACAAATTACCGTTACTTACTGTGACAGCGAGATGATACTGGAGTTCTGTAATAGGCACAGTTCGTGGTCGAAAAGCTAGAATGCAGCAAAAACTTGACTTGGAAGTGAGTAGAAGCTGTAGAGCATATCTCAATGGTTTGTATGGGTGATACAGCCATAGAGAAGATCCGTAGTAACTATGCACTGTAAGATGCTAAATCACTGAATGGATATGTACTTGTGTGTACAAACCGGCTTTATAGAGTATAAGGTGTCTGTAATGTGGTGCCACCAAGTCTATAATACCAATTTTCAAAAAGGATGACTCATTTGTGTGAGCACTTAGGGCTGACACCTTAGACGAAGCTGCTAATTGCCCTTGTGTGCATTGCAGGTGGGCCTGCCCTGCTTTTGAAAAAAAATGCAAATGCACCTGCATCAGAATTCAATACCCAAGGAATTTTTTCCCAATGTAAGGACAAAATCAATGAGATAGGGACCCTTTAAAAAAAACTAAATGGATTTTATCCTCCATCCATGTAGAAAAAGTAATGGAGTCATATTAGTCATATTAATGAGATAGGGACCAAGTGGCACTGTACATTACATATTTCAGGCCATTTAAAGCAACTGAACCGGAAATGCTGTCCAAAATATTATTGCTGTATATGCTTACACAATCCAGGAAATTGTACCCAATGTAATGACAATATTGATAGTGAACAGGCGGCACCGTGGTTGGGGTATTTGCTTTGTTACAGGCATACAACAAGCTAAGCGGAATAAAATAAACACACCAAAATACTTTATTTAATTAAAAAATAATATATAAATAAATACACAAAAAAAAATTTGTTGGCATGGTTGAGAAGCAATCCCAGGGTGATTGCATTGCAGGTGGACACTGTAACCATTATGCCACAAGAATTCAATACCCAAGGAATTATTTCCCAATGTAAGGACAACATCAATAAGAAAGGGACCCTTTAAAAAAAACTAAACGGATTTTATCCTTCATCCATGTAGAAAAAGTAATGGAGTCATATTAATGAGATAGGGACCCAGTGGCACTGCAAATTAAATATTTCGGGCCATTTGAAGCAACTAAACTGGAAATACTGTACAAAATATTAATGCTGTTTATGCTTACACAATCCAGGAAATTGTACCCAATGTAATGATAATATACATAGTGAACGGGCAGCACCGTGGTTGGGGTAGGTGCTTTGTTACAGGCATACAACGAGCTCAGCAGGAAAGAATAAACACACCAAAATACTTTATTTAATTAAAAAATAATATATAAATAAATACACACAAAAAACTTGTGGGCACAGCTGGGACACGAACCCGGGATGCACGGATTGCAGGCGGACACTGTAACCATTATGCAACAACCGACCATGGAACAAATAGGCACTCTGGGTCTATATGTGATGTGTTGTACCTGATTGCTTTAACAAAAAACCTAAATGGATTTTATCCTCAGTCCGTGTAGAAAAAGTAATGGAGCCCTTCTTGAAGTTATATTAATGAGATAGGGACCCGGTGGCACTGTAATTAAATATTTCGGGCCATTTGAAGCAACTGAACCGGAAATGCTGTCCGAAATATTAATGCTGTTTATGCTTACACAATCCAAGAAATTGTACCCAATGTAATGACAATATTGATAGGGAACGGGTGGCACCGTGGTTGGGGTACGTGCTTTGTTACAGACATACAACAAGCTCAGTGGGAAAGAATAAACACACCAAAATACTTTATTTAATTAAAAAATAATATATAAATAATGCTGTTTTTGCTTACACAATCCAGAAATTTGTAACCAATGTAAGGACAAAATGAACTGAGTGAACAGGGTGGCAGCATGTTATTGTATTTTGTGGAAAGGGATTTCTTTATAAAGGGAAGAACGTGATTGGCCAGCCTCTAACAGATCACTGCCTACCACCACAGCATTGTATTCAATCTTAACGTGGAGCATTCGCCACCCAGCGGTTAAAATGTGTATTACATGGTGTGGGACACAACGCACGCCATAACATTATTTACAACTCGCGATACAGGACCATAAATAGTGCACTGTGAGCAACGATATATGAGGGCTTATCTGTACATCTTCATTCCTATGCAGAATTGGTCTGCTTTTGTGTTGGAGCATAGCAATAACTATAGACTGTTGTTTGAAGATATATACGGGATGGACAGCAAATAGTATTGTGTCCTAAGCTATAACTTTGTAGTATTTATTGTGTAAATGCATTCTCTAAGATTTTCTTGTTTATTCTGCATATTATGTTATGTGTTAAGTGTATGGGGGTGTCTATATAAAGTTATATGTACAGGGGGCTACTACAGTGTGTGCATAATGTGCAAGGGACACTGCTACTTTGTAAGGGGTACTACTACTGTGGGCATTATGTGTAAGGGGCACTACTGCTGTGGGCATCACATATAATGGGCACTACCACTGTGTGGGCATCATTTGGAATGCCCTCCCACGCACAATAAGACTCGCCTCTAGTCTCCAAACCTTTAAACACTCCCTGAAAACTCACCTCTTCAGACAAGCCTATCAAATTCCAGACCAACCCCCGCAACCTTCAGTGCTTCCCTATCTAATTACATCCTTTCTGTAAAGTATACATAACATCACATATCTTGTCTTTATTTACTCTCACACCTTCCTGACACTTGGCCAACATTGTGGGGTGATCATATCATACAACCCATTAAGAACCTAGCAATCCGGTGGACCATTATGCAATAGGTAGCATCTATCCTTGTGTATCAATGCCTATTTCCCTATAGATTGTAAGCTTGCGAGCAGGGCCTTCCTACCTCTATGTCTGTCTGTTGTTTTTACCCAGTTTGTTCTATTACTGTTGTTCCAATTGTAAAGCGCAACAGAATATGCTGCGCTATATAAGAAACTGTTAATAAATAATAATAAATAAATGTGTAAGGGGCACTAATAGGCATAATGTGTATGGGGCACAACCACTCTGTGGGCATAATGTGTAAGGGACACTACTACTGTGGGCATAGCGTGTAAGGTGCACTACTAATGTGGCATAATGTTATGTGGCACTACTACTATGTGAACATAATGTGTAAGAGGGACTACTACTGTGTGGGCATAACTTGTAAGGTGCAATACTATTGTGTGATCATAACATGTAAGGGGCAATACTACTGAGGGCATCATGTTTATGGAGCACTTCCACTGTGTGGGCATAATGTGCAAGAGGCACTACTACTGTGGGCATCATTGTAAGTGGCACTACTATTGTGGGCATAATGTGTAAGTGAACAAACACTTTAGGTGCATAACATGTAAGGGGCATTACTACTGTGTGGGCATAATGTGTAAGGGGAAATATTATTGTGTGGGCATAACAAGCAAGTGGCAATACTAATGAAATAGTACTGTGTGGGATAATATGTATAAGGGGTACTACTGTTAGTGTTGTGTGAATAAGGGACTTTAGTGTATGGTGTAATGTGTAAGGGGTACTACTGTGTGACATAATGTGTAAGGAGCAGTACTGTGTGACATAATATGTATAAGGGGTACTACTGTGTAGTGTAATGTGAATAAGGGACACTACTATGCATTGTAATGTGCGAAAGGGGCACTATTGTGTATTGTAGTGTCATTTGAATTTGGGGTACCATTGCGTGACCACAAATTTTCCCTTACAAGACCACGCCCTTTATTTTAAAATATGGTGGTGAGGCACCAATGCTCTTTCTGGCACCATAATGTCTAGTTAAGGCTCTGGTTGACTATATACTTTATTGTACTGTTTGCTATCTTGCAATATCTTATCATGTACTGTTTTGCAGTGTCCCCCCTGTGCAATGCTGCGGATCACATGTGGCGCCCTATAATAAAAATAACAACCTTTATTAGCTGTTACTGTATAGGGTTAAATGGGACAGTACAACAGATGTCTTGATCAAACAAGCACCAAAAATATTGAAATTGTCTGGAAGATCACTATGTTCCCGTGTGTTCCTGGCAGTACAATGGGTAATAACCCAATGTATACACACCACTTTCTTTAAGCCAAGCCTGGATCTGTCGTGTTGTCTAGTTTTCTTTTTTCATCTTAGCAATTATCTGGCTCATAGATTTGCTGATTTTTACCGGCATATTTCGCGGCAGGAACTATGGAGACAAGATAATGTACTGTAAATACTGACCTATACTGTAATTTTTTTGCACTCCATTATAGAAGGTTTCTTACAATATACTGTACAGTACAGTACAGAACTGTGTACAGTATTATTGATGTTAAAACAATTAAATTGCCCCTCGTGATGTCACTGAATCGGTGTTGCAGTTTCTGGCACACAGCGCTTAAATGTCTAGTTGCGGCACTGCAAATGACTGTACATACAGTAAAGTAGATGTGCTTTTATAGACATGGCTGGTGTACAAGGTAGGAATACACGGACATACGGTAGCAGTGCGGGGTTTAGCTACTGTAACAGGAGAGAAGACAGGCTTGTCCGTCATGACATCTCTCCCATAGAGAGGAGCCACCGGCAGCCAGAGACAGCAGCAGTACGGAAGCAGGAGCGGGGCTGAGTAAGTATTGTTTTTTGTTTGCAGGTGGTGCTACTACAGGGGGCACAACTACTAGGGGCACAACTACACGGGGCAAATACTGGGGGCACTACTATAGAGGGCACTGCTACAGGGGGAACAACTACTGGGGCAAATCTACTGGAGGCACAGCTACAGGGGGCACAGCTGCTGGGGGTACAGTTACTGGGGGGATCATCTACGGAGGGCACAAGTACTGGGGGCACAAGTACAGGAGGATAACTGTGGCCATGCCCCATACCTATAAAGAAGCCACGGCCCTATTTTTCTGCGGGAAACAACTCTATTTGACCTTTGGGGGGCGCCACTGGAAACCTTCGCCCTGGGCACCACAAGGTCTAAAACCGGCCCTGACCAGGGTGTACGACAAATGAGAGTACATAGACATGGCCACTGGCACATATCAAGGGGCTAGTATATACAGTAGACAAACTTCTGCCCCCAGGAGTGTGTGCGACACAGCACATACAGTATCCAGTCATTACCACTAGGGTGTGTGACAAATGACAGTACATACAGGAAACATGCGTCCATAGACATGGGCGGTGCACAAGGGTGTGGATCATAGGATCGACAGTGTCTAGGTCGACAATGTTTGGTTTGACCACAATTGGTCGACAGTAAATAGGTCAACAGGTTTTCAATGGCGACAGGGTTTCTAGGTTGACATGTTCTAAGTCGACAGGTTAAAAGGTCGACATGAATTTTTTTACTTCTTTTTTTGCTTCGGGCAAGGATACTATTACCAATCATAGTCCGCGTGGATCGTTAAGTATGAAAAATTTCAATAAAATAATTTTTTAAAAAAAATTCATGTTACCATTTTGACCTGTCGACCTAGAACATGTCAACTTGGAAGCACTGCTGACCTTTTATAAGCAGTCAACTTTGTTACTGTCGACCATTAGTGGTCGACCCAAACATTGTCGACCTAGAGACCGGATCCCGGTGTACAAGGCCAGGGGCTAAGTACTGTAACAATACTGTACATGGACATACAGTACTGCATACCTACCAACTGGTATCCGTTATGAATGGTCGCCCATGTTAAGGTCGACTGTCATTAGGTTGACCACTATTGGTCGACATTGACATGGTCTTCATGGACTAATGTTCGGCACTTGAAAATGGTCGACACTTGACAGATTCATTCACCATAACATGTCCATTACTGCTCAGCCAATATTGTGTTTAAATCAACATTAATATTGTCAATACAGTATACTGTAGTGTATGCAATTGTGCTATGTTATCTGTTCCCCTGTAGATAATGTTTTTTGTGGTTTTTTTGTGTCGTTTGCTCTGTACAGTGACTGGGTACCCCAATTAGTGCACCATGTCCCCCTTGCATTCGTTGCTTATGCATGCAGGCCAATAAGGACGAGATTGTCCATATTAGCGTGCATTCCTATTTAACTGGGTGACGGCTCCATAGGAATGCATCCCCGTCACCTCCACCCTGCCACTGGGTCGCCCGTCTGCACACCCTTTTCACATTATTTTAGTTTCACCTACTGTAAATGTAATAAAGGAGAATTGTAGGAGAATTCTCAAAATTCTCCTCTAAACCCTAATTATTGCATTTTACAAGTAAGCAGATCGCACTTCCCATAACTGTAATGGGAAATGTTATCTGCTCAGATTTACTAAAATACTGCACAGTACAATTGTGAAAAAATACCGTGGGTCAGCCCAGCGCTATCTATTCTAAACACTGTCTGCAGCTGCGATAAACCTTTTCTTTTCAGGAGGGAGAGAGCTGTCCCCCCCCCCCCCTCCTTATCACATTGCGAGTTCATTCCTTATTTTCACTGGCCAGCAGCAATTAATAAGCTGATCTTGATAAAAGTCCCCCTAAACCTTGGATGGAGATAAAATGGCAGAAGATAACGTACCAGCCAATCAGAACTCGCTGTAAAAATCAAGGGGCTAGTTTATATTGTAGGTACACGGAAGTAGCATTAGCGTAACGAAATGTGGCAATCATCGGCATACTATGTACAGTACATTAATGTACAAATTACCGTTACTTACTGTGACAGCGAGATGATACTGGAGTTCTGTAATAGGCACAGTTCGTGGTCGAAAAAGCTAGAATGCAGCAAAAACTTGACTTGGAAGTGAGAAGAAGCTGTAGAACGTATCTCAATGGTTTGTATGGGTGATACAGCCATAGAGAAGATCCGTAGTAACTATGCACTGTAAGATGCAAAATCACTGAATGGATATGTACTTGTGTGTACAAACCGGCTTTATAGAGTATAAGGTGTCTGTAATGTGGTGCCACCATTTCTATAATACCAATTTTCAAAAAGGATGACTCATTTGTGTGAGCACTTAGGGCTGACACCTTAGACAAAGCTGCTAATTGCCCTTGTGTGCATTGCCGGTGGGCCTGCCCTGCTTTTGAAGAAAATGCAAATGCCCTGTATCAGAATTCAATACCCAAGGAATTTTTTCCCAATGTAAGGACAAAATCAATGAGGTAAGGACCCTTTAAAAAAAACTAACTGGATTTTATCCTCCATCCATGTAGAAAAAGTAATGGAGTCATATTAGTCATATTAATGAGATAGGGACCAAGTGGCACTGTACATTAAATATTTCAGGCCATTTAAAGCAACTGAACCGGAAATGCTGTCCAAAATATTAATGCTGTTTATGCTTACACAATCCAGGAAATAGTACCCAATGTAATGAAGAATAAACACACCAAAATACTTTATTTAATTAAAAAATAATATATAAATAAATACACAAAAAAAAATTGCTGGCATGGTTGAGGAGCAATCCCAGGGTGATTGCATTGCAGGTGGACACTGTAACCATTATGCCACAAGAATTCAATACCCATGGAATTATTTCCCAATGTAAGGACAACATCAATGAGAAAGGGACCCTTTAAAAAAACTAAACGGATTTTATCCTTCATCCGTGTAGAAAAAGTAATGGAGCCATATTAATGAGATAGGGACCCAGTGGCACTGTAAATTAAATATTTCGGGCCATTTGAAGCAACTGAACTGGAAATGCTGTCCAAAATATTAATGCTGTTTATGCTTACGCAATCCAGGAAATTGTACCCAATGTAATGATAATATACATAGTGAACGGGCGGCACCATGGTTGGGGTAGGTGCTTTGTTACAGGCATACAACGAGCTCAGCGGGAAAGAATAAACACACCAAAATACTTTATTTAATTAAAAAATAATATATAAATAAATACACACAAAAAACTTGTGGGCACAGCTGGGACGCGAACTTGGGATGCACGGATTGCAGGCGGACACTGTAACCGTTATGCAACAACCGACCATGGTACAAATAGGCATTCTGGGTCTATATGTGATGTGTTGTACCTGATTGCTTTAACAAAAAACCTAAATGGATTTTATCCTCAGTCCGTGTAGAAAAAGTAATGGAGCCCTTCTTGAAGTTATATTAATGAGATAGGGACCCAGTGGCACTGTAATTAAATATTTCGGGCCATTTGAAGCGACTGAACCAGAAATGATGTCCGAATTATTAATGCTGTTTATGCTTACACAATCCAAGAAATTGTACCCAATGTAATGACAATATTGATAGTGAACGGGCGGCACCGTGGTTGGGGTACGTGCTTTGTTACAGACATACAACGAGCTCAGTGGGAAAGAATAAACACACCAAAATACTTTATTTAATTAATAAATAATATATAAATAATGCTGTTTTTGCTTACACAATCCAGAAATTTGTAACCAATGTAAGGACAAAATGAATTGAGTGAACAGGGTGGCAGCATGTTATTGTATTTTGTGGAAAGGTATTTCTTTATAAAGGGAAGAACGTGATTGGCCAGCCTCTAACAGATCACTGCCTACCACCACAGCATTGTATTCAGTCTTAACGTGGAGCATTCACCACCCAGCGGTTAAAATGTGTATTACATGGTGTGGGACACAACGCACGCCATAACATTATTTACTACTCGCGATACAGGACCATAAATAGTGCACTGTGAGCAACGATATATGAGGGCTTATCTGTACATCTTCATTCCTATGCAGAATTGGTCTGCTTTTGTGTTGGAGCATAGCAATAACTATAGACTGTTGTTTGAAGATATACTGGATGGACAGCAAATAGTATTGTGTCCTAAGCTATAACTTTGTAGTATTTATTGTGTAAATGCACTCTCTAATATTTTCTTGTTTATTCTCCGTATTATGTTATGTGTTAAGTGTATGGGGGCGTCTATATAAAGTTATATGTACAGGGGGCTACTACAGTGTGTGCATAATGTGCAAGGGACACTGCTACTTTGTAAGGGGTACTACTTCTGTGGGCATTATGTGTAAGGGGCACTACTGCTGTGGGCATCACATATAATGGGCACTACCACTGTGTGGGCATCATGTGGAATGCCCTCCAATGCACAATAAGACTCGCCTCTAGTCTCCAAACCTTTAAACGCTCCCTGAAAACTCATCTCTTCAGACAAGCCTATCACATTCCAGACCAACCCTCACAACCTTCAGTGCTTCCCTATCTAATTACATCCTTTCTGTAAAGTATACATAACATCACATATCTTGTCTTTATTTACTCTCACACCTTCCTGACACTTGGCCAACATTGCGGGGTGATCATATCATACAACCCATTAAGAACCTAGCAATCCGGTGGACCATTATGCAATAGGTAGCATCTATCCTTGTGTATCAATGCCTATTTCCCTATAGATTGTAAGCTTGCGAGCAGGGCCTTCCTACCTCTATGTCTGTCTGTTGTTTTTACCCAGTTTGTTCTATTACTGTTGTTCCAATTGTAAAGCGCAACAGAATATGCTGCGCTATATAAGAAACTGTTAATAAATTATAATAAATAAATGTGTAAGGGGCACTAATAGGCATAATGTGTATGGGGCGCAACCACTCTGTGGGCATAATGTGTAAGGGACACTACTACTGTGGGCATAGCGTGTAAGGTGCACTACTAATGTGGCATAATGTTATGTGGCACTACTACTATGTGAACATAATGTGTAAGAGGGACTACTACTGTGTGGGCATAACTTGTAAGGTGCAATACTATTGTGTGATCATAACATGTAAGGGGCAATACTACTGAGGGCATCATGTTTATGGAGCACTTCCACTGTGTGGGCATAATGTGCAAGAGGCACTACTACTGTGGGCATCATTGTAAGTGGCACTACTATTGTGGGCATAATGTGTAAGTGAACAAACACTTTAGGTGCATAACATGTAAGGGGCATTACTACTGTGTGGGCATAATGTGTAAGGGGAAATATTATTGTGTGGGCATAACAAGCAAGTGGCAATACTAATGAAATAGTACTGTGTGGGATAATATGTATAAGGGGTACTACTGTTAGTGTTGTGTGAATAAGGGACTTTAGTGTATGGTGTAATGTGTAAGGGGTACTACTGTGTGACATAATGTGTAAGGAGCAGTACTGTGTGACATAATATGTATAAGGGGTACTACTGTGTAGTGTAATGTGAATAAGGGACACTACTATGCATTGTAATGTGCGAAAGGGGCACTATTGTGTATTGTAGTGTCATTTGAATTTGGGGTACCATTGCGTGACCACAAATTTTCCCTTACAAGACCACGCCCTTTATTTTAAAATATGGTGGTGAGGCACCAATGCTCTTTCTGGCACCATAATGTCTAGTTAAGGCTCTGGTTGACTATATACTTTATTGTACTGTTTGCTATCTTGCAATATCTTATCATGAACTGTTTTGCAGTGTCCCCCTGTGCAATGCTGCGGATCACATGTGGCGCCCTATAATAATAATAACCTTTATTAGCTGTTACTGTATAGGGTTAAATGGGACAGTACAACAGATGTCTTGATCAAACCAGCACCAAAAATATTGAAATTGTCTGGAAGATCACTATGTTCCCGTGTGTTCCTGGCAGTACAATGGATAATAACCCAGTGTATACAGACCACTTTCTTTAAGCCAAGCCTGGATCTGTCGTGTTGTCTTGTTTTCTTTTTTCATCTTAGCAATTATCTGGCTCATAGATTTGCTGATTTTTACCGGCATATTTCACGGCAGGAACTATGGAGACAAGATAATGTACTGTAAATACTGACCTATACTGTAATTTTTTTTGCACTCCATTATAGAAGGTTTCTTACAATATACTGTACAGTACAGTACAGAACTGTGTACAGTATTATTGATGGTAAAACAATTCAATTGCCCCTCGTGATGTCACTGAATCGGTGTCGCAGTTTCTTGCACACAGCGCTTAAATGTCTATTTGCGGCACTGCAAATTACTGTACATACAGTACAGTAGATGTGCATTTATAGACATGGCTGGTGTACAAGGTAGGAATACACGGACATACGGTAGCAGTGCGGGGTTTAGCTACTGTAACAGGAGAGAAGACAGGCTTGTCCGTCATGACATCTCTCCCATAGAGAGGAGCCACCGGCAGCCGGAGATGGCAGCAGCGGCAGCAGCAGTACGGAAGCAGGAGCGGGGCTGAGTAAGTATTGTTTTTTGTTTGCAGGTGGTGCTACTACAGGGGACACAACTGCTAGGGGCACAACTACACGGGGCAAATACTGGGGGCACTACTATAGAGGGCACTGCTACAGGGGGAACAACTACTGGGGCAAATCTACTGGAGGCACAGCTACAGGGGGCACAGCTGCTGGGGGTACAGTTACTGGGGGGATCATCTACGGAGGGCACATCTACTGGGGGCACAAGTACAGGAGGATAATTGTGGCCATGCCCCATACCTATAAAGAAGCCACGGCCCTATTTTTCTGCAGGAAACAACTCTATTTGACCTTTGGGGGGCGCCACTGGAAACCTTCGCCCTGGGCACCACAAGGTCTAAAACCGGCCCTGACCAGGGTGTACGACAAATGAGAGTACATAGACATGGCCACTGGCACATATCAAGGGGCTAGTATATACAGTAGACAAACTTCTGCCCCCAGGAGTGTGTGCGACACAGCACATACAGTGTCCAGTCATTACCACTAGGGTGTGTGACAAATTACAGTACATACAGGAAACATGCGTCCATAGACATGGGCAGTGCACAAGGGTGTGGATCATAGGATCGACAGTGTCTAGGTCGACAATGTTTGGTTTGACTACTATTGGTCGACAGTAAATAGGTCAACATGTTTTCAATGGAGACATGTTCTAGATCAACAGGTTAAAAGGTCGACATTAATTTTTTTACTTATTTTTTTGCTGCGGGCAAGGCTACTATTATATAAGTATTATAAGTATGAAAAATGTTAAAAAAATAATAATAATTAAAAAATGATGTCACTGTTTTGACCTGTCGACCTAGAACATGTCAACTTAGAAGCCCTGCCGACCTTTTATAAGCAGTCAACTTTATTACTGTTGACCAATAGTGGTCAACCCAAACATTGTCGACCTAGACACTGTTGACCTAGAGACCGGTTGCCGGTGTACAAGGCCAGGGGCTAAGTACTGTAACAATACTGTACATGGACATACAGTACTGCATACCTACCAACAGGTATCTGTTATGAATGGTCACCCATATTAAGGTCGACTGTCATTAGGTTGACCACTATTGGTCGACATTGACATGGTCTTCATGGACTAATGTTCGGCACATGAAAATGGTCGACACTTGACGGGTTCATTCACCATAACATTTCCATTACTGCTCAGCCAATATTGAGTTTAAATCAACATTAATATTGTCAATACAGTATACTGTAGTGTATGCAATTGTGCTATGTTATCAGTTCCCCTGTAGATAATGTTTTTTTGAGGTTTTTTTGTGTCGTTTGCTTTGTACAGTGACTGGGTACCCCAATTAGTGCACCATGTCCCCTTGCAATCGTTGCTTATGCATGCAGGCCAATATGGACGAGATTGTCTATATTAGCGTGCATTCCTATTTAGCCGGGTGACGGCTCCATAGGAATGCATCCCCGTCCCCTCCACCCCACCACTGGGTCGCCCGTCTGCACACCCTTTTCACATTATTTTAGTTTCACCTACTGTAAATGTATTAAAGGGGTATTGTAAGAGAATTCTCAAAATTCTCCTCTAAACCCTAATTATTGCATTTTACAAGTAAGCAGATCGCACTTCCCATAACTGTAATGGGAAATGTTATCTGCTCAGATTTACTAATATACTGTACAGTACAATTGTGAAGAAATACCGTGGGTCAGCCCAGCGCTATCTATTCTAAACACTGTCTGCCGATGCGATAAACCTTTTTTTTTCAGGAGGGAGAGAGCTGTCCCTCCCCCCCTCCTTATCACATTGCGAGTTCATTTCTTATTTTCACTGACCAGCCGCAATTAATTAGCTGATCTTGATAAAAGTCCCCCTAAACCTTGGATGGAGATAAAGTGGAAGAAGATAACGTACCAGCCAATCAGAACTCGCTGTAAAAATCAAGGGGCTAGTTTATATTGTAGTTACACGGAAGTAGCATTACGAAATGTGTCAATCATCGGCATACAATATATAGTACATTAATGTACAAACTACCGTTACTTACTGTGACAGCGAGATGATACTGGAGTTCTGTAATTGGCACAGTTCGTGGTCGAAAAAGCTAGAATGCAGCAACAACTTGACTTGGAAGTGAGTAGAAGCTGTAGAACGTATCTCAATGGCTTGTATGGGTGATACAGCCATAGAGAAGATCCGTATTAACTATGTACTGTAAGATGCAAAATTACTGAATGGATATGTACTTGTGTGTACAAACCGGCTTTATAGAGTATAAGGTGTCTGTAATGTGGTGCCACCATTTCTATAATACCAATTTTCAAAAAGGATGACTCATTTGTGTGAGCTTTTAGGGCTGACACCTTAGACAAAGCTGCTAATTGCCCTTGTGTGCATTGCTGGTGGGTCTGCCCTGCTATTGAAGAAAATGCAAATGCGCCTGTATCAGAATTCAATACCCAAGGAATGTTTTTCCCAATGTAAGGATAAAATAAATGGGGTAGGGACCCTTAAAAAAAAAACTAAATGGATTTTATCCTCCATCCATGTAGAAAAAGTAATGGAGTCATATTAGTCATATTAATGAGATAGTGACCAAGTGACAGGACCAAGTGGCACTGTACATTAAATATTTCGGGCCATTTAAAGCAACTGAACCGGAAATGCTGTCCAAAATATTAATGCTGTTTATGCTTACACAATCCAGGAAATAGTACCCAATGTAATGACAATATTGATAGTGAACAGGCGGCACCGTGGCTGGAGTAGGTGCTTTGTTACAGGCATACAATGAGCTAAGCGGAATAAAATAAACACACCAAAATACTTTATTTAATTAAAAAATAATATATAAATAAATACACAAAAAAAAATTGCTGTCACGGTTGAGAAGCGAACCCAGGGTGATTGTAACCATTATGCCACAATAATTCAAAACCCAAGGAATTATTTCCCAATGTAAGGACAACATCAATGAGATAGGGACCCTTTAAAAAAACTAAACTTAACGGATTTTATCCTCCATCCGTGTAGAAAAAGTAATGGAGTCATATTAATGAGATAGGGACCCAGTGGCACTGTAAATTAAATATTTCGGGCCATTTAAAGCAACTGTACTGGAAATGCTGTCCAAAATATTAATGCTGTTTATGCTTACACAATCCTGGAAATAGTACCCAATGTAATGATAATATACATAGTGAACGGGTGGCACGGTGGTTGGGGTAGAGGCTTTGTTACAGGCATACAACGAGATCAGCGGGAAAGAATAAACACACCAAAATACTTTATTTAATTAAAAAATAATATATAAGTAATGCTGTTTTTGCTTACACAATCCAGAAATTTGTAACCAATGTAAGGACAAAATGAATTGAGTGAACAGGGTGGCAGCATGTTATTGTATTTTGTGGAAAGGGATTTCTTTATAAAGGGAAGAACGTGATTGGCCAGCCTCTCACAGATCACTGCGTACCGCCACAGCATTGTATTCAGTCTTAACGTGGAGCATTCACCACCCAGCGGTTAATCTGTGTATTACATGGTGTAGGACACAACGCACGCCATAACATTATTTACAACTCACTATACAGGACCATAAATAGTGCACTATGAGCAACGATATATGAGGGCTTATCGGTACATCCTCATTTCTATGCAGAATTGGTCTCCTTTTGTGTTGGAGCATAGCAACAACTATAGACTGTTGTTTGAAGATATACTGGATGGATAGCAGATAGTATTGTGTCCTAAGCTATAACTTTGTAGTATTTATTGTGTAAATGAACTCTCTAATATTTTCTTGTTTATTCTGCATATTATGTTATGTGTTAAGTGTATGGGGGCGTCTATATAAAGTTATATGTACAGGGGGCTACTACAGTGTGTGCATAATGTGCAAGGGACACTGCTACTTTGTAAGGGGTACTACTACTGTGGGCATTATGTGGGCACTACCACTGTGTGGGCATCATGTGGAATGCCCTCCCACGCACAATAAGACTCGCCTCTAGTCTCCAATCCTTTAAATGCTTCCTGAAAAACTCACCTTTTCAGACAAGCATATCAAATTCCAGACCAACCCACATAACCACATAACCTTCAGAGCTTCCTTATTTAATTCCATCCTCTCTGTACAGTATACATAACATCACACCTTCCTGACACTTGGCCAACATTGTGGGGTGATCATATCATACAACCCATTAAGAACCTAGCAATCCGGTGGACCATTATGCAATAGGTAGCATCTATCCTTGTGTATCAATGTCTATTTCCCTATAGTTTGTAAGCTTGTGAGCAGGGCCTTCCTACCTCTATGTCTGTCTGTTTTTACCCAGTTTGTTCTATTACTGTTGTTCCAATTGTAAAGCGCAACAGAATATGCTGCGCTATATAAGAAACTGTTAATAAATAATAATAAATAAATGTGTAAGTGGCACTATTAGGCATAATGTGTATGGGGCACAAACACTCTGTGGGCATAATGTGTAAGGGACACTACTACTGTGGGCATCGCGTGTAAGGTGCACTACTAATGTGGCATAATGTTATGTGGCACTACTACTATGTGCACATAATGTGTAAGAGGGACTACTACTGTGTGGGCATAACATGTAAGGGTCAATACTACTGAGGGCATCATGTTTATGGAGCACTGCCACTGTGTGGGCATAATGTGCAAGAGGCACTACTACTGTGGTCATCATGTGTAAGTGGCACTACTATTGTGGGCATAATGTGTAAGGGAACAAACACTTTAGGTGCATAACATGTAAGGGGCATTACTACTGTGTGGGCAAAATGTGTAAAGGGAAATATTATTGTGTTGGCATAACAAGTAAGTGGCAATACTAATGGACTAGTACTGTGTGGGATAATATGTATAAGGGGTACTACTGTGTAGTGTTGTGTGAATAAGGGACTTTAGTGTATGGTGTAATGTGTAAGGGGTACTACTGTGTGGCATAATGTGTAAGGAGCAGTACTGTGTGACATAATATGTATAAGGGGTACTACTGTGTAGTGTAATGTGAATAAGGGACACTACTATGCATTGTAATGTGAGAAAGGGGCACTATTGTGTATTGTAGTGTCATTTGAATTTGGCGTACCATTGCATGACCACAAATTTTCCCTTACAAGACCACGCCCTTTATTTTAAAATATGGGGGTGAGGCACCAATGCACTTTCTGGTACCATAATGTCTAGTTAACGCTCTGGTTGACTATGTACTGTATTGTACTGTTTGCTATCTTGCAATATCTTATCATGAACTGTTTTGCAGTGTCCCCCCTCCGCAATGCTGCGGATCACATGTGGCGCCCTATAATAATAATAACCTTTATTAGCTGTTACTGTATAGGGTTAAATGTGACAGTACAACAGATGTCTTGATCAAACAAGCACCAAAAATATTGAAATTGTCTGGAAGATCACTATGTTCCCGTGTGTTCCTGGCAGTACAATGGGTAATAACCCAGTGTATACAGACCACTTTCTTTAAGCCAAGCCTGGATCTGTCGTGTTGTCTTGTTTTCTTTTTTCATCTTAGCAATTATCTGGCTCATAGATTTGCTGATTTTTACCGGCATATTTCACGGCAGGAACTATGGAGACAAGATAATGTACTGTAAATACTGAACTATACTGTAATTTTTTTGCACTCCATTATAGAAGGTTTCTTACAATATACTGTACAGTACAGTACAGAACTGTGTACAGTATTATTGATGTTAAAACAATTCAATTGCCCCTCGTGATGTCACTGAATCGGTGTTGCCGTTTCTTGCACACAGCGCTTAAATGTCTAGTTGCGGCACTGCAAATTACTGTACATATAGTACAGTAGATGTGCATTTATAGACATGGCTAGTGTACAAGGTAGGAATACAGGGACATACGGTAGCAGTGCGGGGTTTAGCTACTGTAACAGGAGAGAAGACAGGCTTGTCCGTCATGACATCTCTCCCATAGAGAGGAGCCACCGGCAGCCAGAGACGGCAGCAGCGGCAGCAGCAGTACTGAAGCAGGAGCGGGGCTGAGTAAGTATTGTTTTTTGTTTGCAGGTGGTGCTACTACAGGGGGCACAACTACTAGGGGCACAACTGCACTGGGCACATACTTGGGGCACTACTACAGAGGGTACTGCTACAGGGGGAACAGCTACTTGGGCAAATCTACTGGAGGCACAGCTACAAGGGGCACAGCTGCTGGGGGTACAGTTACTGGGGGTTCATCTACGGGGGGCACAACTACTGGGGGCACAAGTACAGGAGGATAACTGTGGCCATGCCCCATACCTATAAAGAAGCCACGGCCCTATATTTCTGCGGGAAACAACTCTATTTGACCTTTGGGGGGCGCCACTGGAAACCTTCGCCCTGGGCACCACAAGGTCTAAAACCGGCCCTGACCAGGGTGTACGACAAATGAGAGTACATAGACATGGCCACTCGCACATATCAAGGGGCTAGTATATACAGTAGACAAACTTCTGCCCCCAGGAGTGTGTGTGACACAGCACATACAGTATCCAGTCATTCCCACTAGGGTGTGTGACAAATGACAGTACATACAGGAAACATGCGTCCATAGACATGGGCGGTGCACAAAGGTGTGGATCATAGGATCGACAGTGTCTAGGTCGACAATGTTTGGTTTGACTACTATTGGTCGACAGTAAATAGGTCAACAGGTTTTCAATGGCGACAGGGTTTCTAGGTTGACGTGTTCTAAGTCGACAGGTTAAAAGGTCGACATGAATTTTTATTACTTCTTTTTTTGCTTCGGGCAAGGATACTATTACCAATCATAGTCCGCGTGGATCGTTAAGTATGAAAAATTTCAATAAAATAATTTTTTTTTTAAAAATTCATGTTGCCATTTTGTTCTGTCGACCTAGAACATGTCAACTTGGAAGCACTGCTGACCTTTAATAAGCAGTTAACTTTGTTACTGTCGACCATTAGTGGTCGACCCAAAAATTGTCGACCTAGACACCGGATCCCGATGTACAAGGCCAGGGGCTAAGTACTGTAACAATACTGTACATGGACATACAGTACTGCATACCTACCAACTGGTATCCGTTATGAATGGTCGCCCATGTTAAGGTCGACTGTCATTAGGTTGACCACTATTGGTCGAAATTGACATGGTCTTCATGGACTAATGGTCGGCACTTGAAAATGGTCGACACTTGACGGGTTCATTCACCATAACATGTCCATTACTGCTCAGCCAATATTGTGTTTAAATCAACATTAATATTGTCAATACAGTATACTGTAGTGTATGCAATTGTGCTATGTTATCTGTTCCCCTGTAGATAATGTTTTTTGTGGTTTTTTTGGTGTCGTTTTCTCTGTACAGTGACTGGGTACCCCAATTAGTGCACCATGTCCCCTTGCAATCGTTGCTTATGCATGCAGGCCAATATGGATGAGATAGTCTATATTAGCGTAAATTCCTATTTAACTGGGTGACGGCTCCATTGGAATGCCTCCCCGTCACCTCCACCCCACCACTGGGTCGCCCGTCTGCACACCCTTTTCACATTATTTTAGTTTCACCTACTGTAAATGTAATAAAGGAGAATTGTAGGAGAATTCTCAAAATTCTCCTCTAAACCCTAATTATTGCATTTTACAAGTAAGCAAATCGCACTTCCCATAACTGTAATGGGAAATGTTATCTGCTCAGATTTACTAAAATACTGTACAGTACAATTGTGAAGAAATACCGTGGGTCAGCCCAGCGCTATCTATTCTAAACACTGTCTGCAGCTGCGATGAACCTTTTTTTTCAGGAGGGAGAGAGCTGTCCCTCCCCCCCCACACCCTCCTTATCACATTGCGAGTTCATTCCTTATTTTCACTGACCAGCCGCAATTAATTAGCTGATCTTGATAAAAGTAGTGATGAGCGAGGTTCGGTTTTACTCGGTTTTACTCGGTTCTCAAAACGGCATCTTATTGGCTCACGGATGTCACGTGTTTTGGATAGCCAATAAGATGCCGTTTTGAGAACCGAGTAAAACCGAGTAAAACCGAGTAAAACCGAACCTCGCTCATCACTAGATAAAAGTCCCCCTAAACCTTGGATGGAGATAAAGTAGCAGAATATAACATACCAGCCAATCAGAACTCGCTGTAAAAATCAAGGGGCTAGTTTATATTGTAGGTACACGGAAGTAGCATTAGCGTAACGAAATGTGGCAATCATCGGCATACTATGTACAGTACATTAATGTACAAATTACCGTTACTTACTGTGACAGCGAGATGATACTGGAGTTCTGTAATAGGCACAGTTCGTGGTCGAAAAAGCTAGAATGCAGCAAAAACTTGACTTGGAAGTGAGAAGAAGCTGTAGAACGTATCTCAATGGTTTGTATGGGTGATACAGCCATAGAGAAGATCCGTAGTAACTATGCACTGTAAGATGCAAAATCACTGAATGGATATGTACTTGTGTGTACAAACCGGCTTTATAGAGTATAAGGTGTCTGTAATGTGGTGCCACTATTTCTATAATACCAATTTTCAAAACGGATGACTCATTTGTGTGAGCTTTTAGGGCTGACACCTTAGACAAAGCTGCTAATTGCCATTGTGTGCATTGCCGGTGGGCCTGCCCTGCTTTTGAAGAAAATGCAAATGGACCTGTATCAGAATTCAATACCCAAGGAATTTTTTCCCAATGTAAGGACAAAATCTATGAGATAGGGACCCTTTAAAAAAAACTAAACGGATTTTATCTTCCATCCATGTAGAAAAAGTAATGGAGTCATATTAATGAGATAGGGACCAAGTGGCACTTTACATTAAATATTTTGGGCCATTTAAAGCAACTGAACTGTAAATGCTGTCCAGAATATTAATGCTGTTTATGCTTACACAATCCAGGAAATAGTACCCAATGTAATGACAATATTGATAGTGAACAGGCTGAACCATGGCTGGGGTTGGTGCTTTGTTACAGGCATACAACGAGCTAAGCGGAATAAAATAAACACACCAAAATACTTTATTTAATTAAAAAATAATATATAAATAAATACACTAAAAAAAATGGCAAGCACGGTCGAGAAGCGAACCCGGGGTGATTGCACTGCAGGTGGACACTGTAACCACAACCAACCATGAGACAAATAGGCACTCTGGGTCTATATGTGCTTTAAAAAAAACTAAATGGATTTTATCCCCCGTCCATGTAGAAAAAGTAATGGAGCCCTCCTTGAAGTCATATTAATGAGATAGGGACCAGTGGCACTGTACATTAAATATTTCGGGCCATTTGAAGCAACTGAACCAGAAATGCTGTCCAAAATATTGATGCTGTTTATGCTTACACAATCCAGGAAATTGTACCCAATGTAACAGCAATATTTATAGTGAATGAGCGGCACCGTGGTTGAGGTATGTGCTTTGTTACAGGCATACAACGAGCTCAGCGGTGTCGAAGTCGGAAAATATTACAGTACAAACACCACATACAAACACCACACAGATGGCCTCCGTGCGCGTACTTGTTCTGCCGTGCGTGCACATATTTGCAAATTGCGTACGACCGCTCACGCGGTCGTGCGTGTTAGCGCGTGGTATGAGTAATTACGGTAGCATTTGTACTCACATGGAAAAGCCACAAAAACATATCATATATTAAATCCACATAGTGCACAATGTACACATAGCCCACATGCACCGCACCTGCAATTTATACTTGTTTAAATGGAACAGCAACAAAGGGATTCACCTTTACAGGATATGAGGGGACAGCATTAGGTTATAAGGTGGTGTTTGGTATCCAACTGTAGGGTATTTTAAGGGCAACATTCCGGTAGCAGTTTGCAGAAGATAGCACGCTCCTGCGCATAATTATGCGCAGGAACAGAATATTACTATTATACTGTATTTACTGTATGCTGATATTCGGCGGGAACCCAGTGGAGACCAACTGCAATCACACCTGGAACGAACATCGCCCACCTTTTCAAAACAACCTATGACCCCTTCTGTACTGTAAACGACCAACCCTTTGATCTATGGATGAAGAGGTTACAGTTTCTATTGTATTGTGTTTTTACCAATTGTATAAAAGCCAAAGCAGCCTAGCCGGTCACTCTCTCTCTGAAGGGTGATCTTTCCTGATTGATCTGAGCACCGGGACCATGTGGCGCTGGTGAAACCAAACGTATGTACCATTGCATTGTAGCCTCTTTTCTGTTAGTTTGATTATATTATTGTTGTAACCCCCTTTTATCAATTATATGTTGGCAGGTCAGATCCCAACTTCTTAAATACCATTGGTGTCGTGTCTCTTTCCCTGCTAAGTTTATAAGTGTATTTCAGGCACACGTGTAGCTGCATAGTGCTCACGGCATGTCTTTGTGTATGTATGCCCCGCGTGTACTTTGTATGTCCGTCGCGGCATTTGTACACAAAGTGCGTACATGGTATGGGGGCTTTGTACGCTAACTGTGTAAAAAGTACGTAGGCTAAGGATTGAATACAGCGGCCGCAGCGGCTCGATTTTAAAGTGTATTGGGTGTATTTTAAAGTGTTGCTTTTAGTCCTGTAAGTAAATCAGCATTTACAATTGGGGACTCGATCCGGTTTTCACATGCTCATGGGCTAGCAGAAATAGCAGACTTTAATCTATCAGCAAAGGGTGGGGATACATCTTTAAGTCAAACCTTTTCCTGGTTGCTTGGATGTTTTGAAACCCTATTTGTGTGCTGTTAGATTGCATCTGCTCTGTCTGGTCTATAGAGGTGCTGATAGAATCCGGAGGTAAACAGGAAAAAAGCTATTTAAAAGTCTGTGTAATGTTTCTTGCGCCAAAAGCGTATACAAAGTGTACCAATATTTTGCATACTCCCCCCACATAGTGTTGCCATAGGTTATTAGTCATTCTTAGACCTGTGTGAAATCGGATACATTTGTTTGCTATATAGATAAATTTGAAGTAAATGTATTTAAGGGAGTAATTATAAAAACACAAAACGCAGTCCTGGTCCAGTCATAAAGGGTTATACGGAACAAGTGTGGGTTGTGTTTGTGAGCGGTTATAGTTTGTATTGCTCACATTTATAGAGACTGTGTGGTTTGTTTTATTGCGGACGCACGTTTGTACACGTGGTCCGGACAAAGTACAGGAGATCGCTCGTGGCGTAAAAGGCACGCTGGTCGCGTGTTTACGCAAGGTTGCGTAGGAGTACGGACGCTAAGTACAAAGCACACGATATATATTCAATTAAAGATGGGATAGTATACATTTAATACAATAGCACATAACTATCCGATTTCAAAAGAAGATTACCTTAAATTTAGTTTAAAACTGTGAACACCTCTGGGGTAAAGCTACTGACCTAAGGGAGTAAAAATTTTCTGTACAGAAAAGAAAAAACAAGGTGTATTTGAGTGAGTGAAAGTGGAGTGAGGGGATTTGAACCCCGGAAATTCGGGTCCCGTGGGTTCACCAAGTAAGTAGAGGCTTGGTGGCGTGAGGCGGCTGACTTACGTTAATAAAGGTAAAGATAACACACAAATCGTGAGGTGATTTGTAGAGGAGCGTGATATAGGATTGTGCATTGTGCAGAAGCATAGAAATTGTGAATTAAAGTTTAAAGGTTTGGTATTACACTCCGGCTGAGGATCGCAGCTTGTGTATTCAATTCCAGTGGTCGTAGGGCGTATAGGTAACAAGTACCTATACGCTGTGCAATTGGACCGCATGTTTATGGGTGCGATACGTAGCGCAACTTGATACCCCTTTACAAGCTTTTGTGTAAAATCGCGGTATCATTAGCGCTGTGTAGAGCATATGCAGGCGTGATTTGTGTACGTCAAAAAGGGAAGTTTTCGCTGGTCTCTCAGGAAAATCTTCAACGTTTGATATTCACTGGAAAAGGTAAGTTACTCCACAAAATTTCCAGTGAATAGAAGCCAGTTAGGGCCTCACTGGGTACGCGGTGGTCACTATTGGAGTGAGTCATGGTACGTCAGTGGAGAAGGAGCGAGTGAAAGCGCTAGGTGTCTTTCACCGTCTATTGCGGTGTGCATTGGGGATTGCGTTTATAGGCAAAAAGTCCGCAATGGGATCCAATTGCACAAGCAGTGGGCAATTGGTAGCTAGAGTTCAGGCTGAAGAAGTGGGACCGAGAAGGTCAGAAGTGCAGCCGAGAGGGTCAGCAAGGTTTATTATGTGTGAGAAATATGGTTCACACACGGAGGCTTTTTGCAATGAATGGTTACGTATGACTGCAGAAGATAAAACCCCATATCCAAGGGTGAGTAGCTTTGAATCAGAGGTGTTACAGAACATAAGGATTAAAATATGTCTGATTAAATCCAGAAAACAAAGGGTCAGACATACATATTGTTTAAACCTGTGGCAGCAAGAGGGGGTGGTGCAGAAGGAACTGGCTCGCACAGCAAGTTCCAAACCTAGCAGGAAAGCAATTGTGAGCGCACCACCACCACCATATATTGATGGGGAGAAATTGGCTACAAGCAATGGTGCATCAGTAAAGGATAGGAAAGTGACTGATAAATGTGTTAACCCTAACCCTTGCCAGTTGTATCCCATTCTAAATCATCCCCAGGATTGTGAGCAGGAAGATGAGCCCAGCACGATATCGACACTCTCTCTAGCAGCCACCATACAGGACACCCAGGTGGGCACGACCCAACCACCAAGAGCAGTAGCGATGCCCCCCAGTGGAGGGGTGAGTGAGGTTGTGTCCACTGGTAAGTACGGTACCACACACTATGCAGAGACGATAGCTCCCCACATTGTAGAAACAAGTCAAAATGATATAGTTGAACTAAATCCTGTCAGGGTGATTGCAGTCCCCAATGGGAAGACTGACAGTCAGGGAGTGACTCCCATCAGGAACATTGCCATGCATTGTCCTTGGTCCCGAGCAGAGTTAAGGTCAATTATGTCAGAATTCCCTGATCCCAGAAAAGATCTAGTCGGATGCCAGAGGTTCATTAAAGAGTTAGGTAACGCCCACGAGCCCACAAATAAAGATTGGTAAACAGTGCTACGAGTGTGTTTACCCTCAAATATTGACATCACGAAATTCATAACGGATTGTAAGTTAGATGCAGAGGTACCTCTCACTGATGAGTACAATCAGGAGAATGTACGGCAAATCAATCTGCAATTAGGAGTGTATTTCCCTACTGTTGTTAAATGGAATAAAATCTTCTCCATAAGACAAAAAGAAGGTGAAATGGCATCCAAATATTTCCATCGAGCACTGCAGGAAATAGCTAGATACACTGGGATCGAGGATATTAAGGATAATGCACACCACAGGGAGGTAGCTGTCTCTGTGTTAATGGACGGTTTAAAGGAGGCACTGAGGACAAGGGTGCAAACCCCTCTACCTAACTGGAGAGGTATCTCGGTGTCTGCATTGAGAGAGTCCGCTATTGAGCACGATCGGAACATCAGTAAACACAGGGAGTCACAAGGTATTAAGCTGATGATGGTAAGTATACAGGCTCTTAAAGCAAAACCCCATCAGCCAAAACCCCAGACCCCTGATGGTCACGTCCAATAGTATGTTTTTATTGTAATAAGGAAGGACATTTTGCAAGGGACTGTAGGAATAAAGGGACACATAATGTATACAGACCCCCTAGACCTGAATACGAACCACATTACAATTCACAAAATTGGGATCAGGGACCATATAGAAGAGATTACGAGCCACGTAGAGGGGAAACAAGGAGGTACCCACCAAGGAGGGACTGGCAGGCCTCTGAAAAATCACAGGTAACCCCCTTACATATTGTAGCTGCCAATGCGCTGCGGGAGAGTCCCACTACACAATAGGGGTTGGGCCACACCTGTAGTCTGCAGCCAGTTAAGTTGATTGCTAGCCTTGGTAGTGAACCTGAGGTCATGGTTGATGTAGCTGGTGTACCATTACCTTTCCTTGTAGATAAAGGGGCGGCCAGGTCAGTGTTGAATTCCACAACAGGTGTAAAAACCACGGGTAAAACAATTTCGGCAATGGGAGTAACAGGAACGGTGCAACTATACCCTTTGAGTAGACCTGCAGAGATTACGATAGGGCCCTTGCAGACAAAACATTTCTTTCTGCTGGCTGCATCAGCTCCGACTAATCTACTTGGCAGAGATTTATTGTGTAAAATGCGGTGTGTCATATACTGTACTCCTGAGGGTGTCTTCTTGGATATACCTGAGAACCATGCTCAGGAAGTACAAGATATATTAGACACCCCTCAAAGACTAATGTCGCACTCTACTGTTATAGACATGTGTCCATCGCAGGTAGAGGAAATGATCTCACAAATACCGGGTTCCCCATGGACCAAAGATGGAAAGGACACTGGATTGATGGCGAATGTAGCTCCAGTAGTAGTGCAAGTAAAAGATGGTAGGATAGCTCCAAAAATCCCCCCCCCCTCAGTATCCTCTGAATTCAGAGGTAGAGTTAGGAGTGTACCCTGTCATAGAGCGACTGCTACAACAGGGCATCCTAGTCAGGACGTCCAGCACAGCCAATAGTCCCATCTTACCTGTGAAAAAGAGTGGGGGGAGGGGTTACAGGCTAGTGCAGGATGTAAGGGGATAAACAAAATAGTCGAGAGACAATTCCCCGTAGTGCCCAATCCAGCTGTCATCCTTATGCAAATTCCCTCTTCCGCAAAATTCTTCACTGTCATTGACCTCTGTTCTGCTTTCTTTTCTGTCCCTCTTCACCATGACAGCCAATACCTCTTTGCCTTTACTTACAGGGGAGTAAAGTACACCTGGACTCCACATCCCCAAGGTTTCATTGACAGCCCCAGTATTTTCTCCCAGGCCTTACATGACTGTTTGCAATCCTTTCAACCTGAGAGTGGATCAGTGCTAATACAATATGTTGATGACTTGTTGTTGTGTTCTGACTCACTCGAGTCATCCTTGGCAGACACTAAACAGCTTCTGTTCCATCTTTCCCAGACAGGACACAATGTTTCAAAGGATAAGCTGCAGTTGTGCCGGACCAGGGTTAAATACTTAGGACATTGCTTGACACAAGGACTTAGGCATCTGACCACTGATAGGATACAGGCGATTCGCGACATGACTCTGCCGCAAACTCAACAACAGATCAGCACGTTCCTCGGAATGTGTGGGTACTGTCGGAACTGGATTCCGGGGTTCTCCATACTGGCATTACCTTTGCAGGAGGTGGTCTCTTCAAACAAACCAGAACGGGTCTCCCACACAGAGGAGTCCGAACTGGCATTTGAGAGACTAAAACAGTGCTTATCACAAGCACCTGCATTGGGTATGCCAGATTATGAAAAGCACTTTGAATTGTACGGTACTGAAAGTGCAGCGTGCACGGCAGACGTTCTAAAACCGAGACATGGTGATGCCAGCAGACCGGTAGCCTACTACAGTGCACAGTTGGACACTGTAGCACGGTCTCTCCCCACTTGCTTGCAAAGTGTTGCAGCGATAGCTTTGCTGGTAAGTAAAAGTGAAGACGTAGTGTTAGGACATGACTTGACCATTCATACACCTCATGCAGTATCAGCCTTGCTAAACTCCGCCCAAACCAGACATGTCTCATCTGCTCGGTTTACAAAGTGGGAATTATCACTGATGGCCCCTGTAAACATCACCATTAAGAGATGCAGCTCACTAAATCCTGAAACTTACTTGCCCAGTGTGCCTGGACAGGCACAAAGGGTGGAGGATGAGAAAGATGGTGAAGGAGGATTTAGTGCAGATACTGATACGCATGACTGTATGGAATACCTGAACCAAACTTTCACTGCGAGACCTGACATTAGTGACGGCCCAATGGAAGGAGTCGATTTTACCTTCTATAATGACAGTAGTTGCCAAAGACAGACGGAATCGGGAGACCTGTGCACCGGATATGCAGTTGTAGATGACGAAGGTATCATAGAGGCTGAACCCCTTGGCCCACCACACTCAGCACAAGTTGCTGAGTTGGTCGCCCTGACCAGAGCATGTGAGTTGGCCAAAGGTAAGTCAGCTAATATATACACGGACTCTAGGTATGCCTTTGGAGTGGTGCATGATTTTGGGGCCCTGTGGCGCCTCAAAAATTTTATGATGGCAGCTGGCACACCTGTAGCGCATGCGTCCCACATCAAAATACTACTGACAGCGATACAGGAACCAGACAGAGTGGCTGTTATCAAGTGTAAAGCACACACAACCAAGACCCAATCTTACTTGGTAACAGCCGAGCAGACGAAGCTGCTAAATCAGCAGCAAGCACAACCACACGAACTAACATCACATCACTGATGACATTTGAAACAGTTAACATGCAACAGTTAATTGAAATGCAAAATTTGTGTTCCCTACAGGAAAAGGCAGTCTGGAAGGCGAAGGGATATGGTCAGGAGTCCTCAGAACTTTGGACAGATGGACATGGTAAGCCAGTGGCCCCCAGAACATATCTCCCAAGTCTAGCTGAGGCGGCACACGAACAGCACTATTAAGAATAAGCTGAGCAAAGTGATGGCTGAAACTGGATTGCTGTGGCCGGAAGCTTTGCCACTAGTGTTGTACAGCATCAGAACCACTCCCAGGTCACTGCTTAACTTATCACCCTTTGAAATCCTTTTTGATCGACAACCCCATGTAATGATAGACCCCCAGGATGATTTGAAATGCAATAACGAAATAACTGTGCAATACTTGGTTATGATGAGCCAGCAGCTGAGAAATCAACAAAGAAATCTAAAGCTGATGATTCCTGACCTACCGAACAGTAATTGTCATGACATTGAGCCTGGGGATTATGTGATGATTCAAAAAATTTTACGCTCAGGTTGCCTCATAGACAGGTAGGAAGGACCATACCAAGTCATGTTAACCAGCACGACAGCACTAAAGGTCGCCGAAAGAGAGACTTGGGTCCACTCGTCCCACTGCAAGAAGGTCGCTGACCCGGAGAAAACTCATGACAAAGAGCAAGGTGAAGAGAACCTCATATCACTAGAGTGTTTGTTCCGGGAAAGCTGAGAGGTAGGACTGTTGAGACGGCACCTGAGCATGGAGAACAACAAGATCAAAGGCGGTTGTTGAACCAGTTTTCTTTTTTCACCTCCCACTGCATTTCTCCTTTTCTCCTCCTTCTTATCTCCCTCCTCTCCCCCTAACAAAATGGATCTACCCCAAGAGACTGCATTTCGGGTTCTGCTAGTAATTCTGTTTTTAATCAGGACAATCTGTTTTGGTGAGGGTCCCAGAAAGGTCGAGCAAGGATCTGGAATGGGTTCTGATGGTGAGTACGGATTTGTAGGGTCTCAGGAGCAGCACATCACTCGAGTAAAGGCTGGTATCAGTAAGCGCTCTGGTAGTCATGGAGCTCGGAGGCAATGTGAGGGGTTATTGTCTGATGAATATTGTATTTGTAGAAATTGTGAGAACATAGTCGAAGATAGGTGCATCCAGAGATGCCAGTCCAACATTAATATCGACATGGACCGCCATCCGTTGATTGATTACCACTCACTAGTGGGTAAGGTCTTAAACCAGACAGAATGCTGGGTGTGCTCACAGGTACCTCAAGGACAGAGTTAATCAGGATTAGTACCATATCCTTTAGCAATAGATGAGGTACTAGAATTACGGGGTGGGAGACCGGTGGACAAGAAATTCAATATATCTAGGCCCCCTAGCTTGACGCTCCACCAGTACAACGTAGATAGGTCCCTGTTGTGTTTTAATATTTCCAATTTCAGAAAAACCAGGAAATTGGGAAGTGACATGGAATAACCAGACAATGACCTTTTCGCACAGAGCTGATGGGATACCTATCGACTCTGAACTTGTACGCAAGATAGCCAACAGTGGGAGGTATTTTCGGCACCAGTATACACGTGGAAGCAAGACCATGTGGGTTAGAAAGGTATCGCAGGGGTATTGTGCCCATATCATCCAGCCCGATACGTGTACTGAGCAAATGAGAGAACTGGGGATTGGTTTCTTTACATGGAAACTTTGCAATATGGTGATGTTACATTTTGTCCCCTATGTTCTCCCAGATGATGCCTATTTCATATGTGGGAGGAAAGCGTACAAGTGGCTCACTCTGAGCTCTGAGGGATTGTGTTATATTGGGAGATTACTACCAGAGGTCATGACCATAACCCACGACAAAATGAAAGACGTTCACCGCATCGCTCAGACTCCTTATACTCATACTCACTATGAACACATCATCAAGAGACACCTCATAGATAGGGCAGGGCACGCAGCCTCTGATTTGATCCATGAATCCACTGGGATTCTGTTCCTTCTCACATTAGATATCAGATATTAGATATAAAGGATGGTAAACTGTGTACTAAAACTTTCACTAAGCCGACAGACTCCAGGTCGTATATCGATACTAATAGCTGTCATCACATCAGTTGGCTGAATGCTATTCCTTGCGGACAATTAAAACGTATGAAAAGGAATTGTACAGAGGAGAATACGTACCAGCAGCAGGCAAAAGAACTAAAAGGTAGATTTAAAAAAAGTGGATATACACAGAAGATTGTTGACAAAGCTGTAGAAGAAACAAATAAAGTAGAGAGAAATGATTTATTAACTGTCAAATCGAACACATCAGCCAATAAGAACAGATTTGAGTGGGCCTTTATTACTGGATTTAATTCTCAGTATCGGATTCTGGAGAGGTCCTTTCAAAAGAATTGGAAGATACTCAAAAGGGACCCTATTATAGGAGAAGCTATACCAGAACGCCCTGTGTTTATTTACAAAAAGGCCCCCAACCTCAAAAATAAGTTAATGAGGAGCTATTTACCGAATGTAAAAAGGGAAGGGCGTATTGCCACAAAAGGATTCCATCGATGTGGCAGCTGTATGGGCTGTCGCGAGATTAAGAGTGACGGATCAAAAAAATTAGAGAGAGTACAGATTAATGATAACATTTGGAATTTGAAGGATTTTATCACATGTAACATGAATAATGTGGTTTATTTTATAGAATGTACGTGTCACCTTTTTTACATAGGTCGTACTTCTAGACCTCTGAAGATACGCGTTAGCGAACACTGTAGGAATATCAAAAAAGGTTTAGACATGCATGCGTTATCCAACCACTTCAAAAAACACCATAATTGCTCAACCAAAAACATTGTGAGGTTTGCAGGGATCAAACTGGTTTGATGCAATCAACGCCAGAAAGATATTGCCACTTTAATGGCAAAGTGCGAGATGCAATGCATGTATGATTTTAATACCCTGCATCCCAAAGGAATTAACAATGATTTTGAGCTGAAGTGGTTTTTATGATTGGTGACGGACTTTTATCATTTGCACTACTCTCTTGCTAATTTTAGTTTTCATTTTAATATCTTTTATGCTATGTTCATTATCCATACATTCAGATATTTTTGGTTGATATATCATGTATAGCTCCATACATTTTTTTGTGGGGCTAGGTTATATGGGTTCATATTTTTAGCTTCTGTTAAATTTGCTGCCATCGATTTTAACTATTATATGTATTTGAATTTTTTATATATTTATCTTGAGTTGATATGCTGCTATTATATGATATTTGAAACCCCTATTGATATGCCGCTATTGGTTTCTATTGCCGTCTCCCCTTCTGCTGTAGAGAACATAAGAACGTCATTTTTGTTATTTCCCCTTCACTTCAATGACCCGGAAGTGACGTATCGGCCCATTAGACTCGATGCTTTACCTTCGGCTGCAGTACCACTATCACAGGAAATGACAGAGCGGGACCACAGCAACTAGATGCTCCCGCCCTCTGGATGTATTCACACAAGAGGCTGTACCTGGATGTGATGTAGCAGTGGGAGTATGTGGGTGTCATGTTGGGGGAGATGACGCTGCGGGTCCTTGACCAATGGGTGTGATCGTGGTTCCAGTTGTCATGGCAACCTGTGACACAACGTTTTGGACTACTGATGATCAGCTGTGTGTGGAGGATTTTCATTGGACAGTTATAGTTTAAATTACTGGAAATGAGACATACAGGTCATTGCCTTGACAAAGACCCACGGCTTAAGGGTTGAAACGCGTTGGCTGCCACAGGAGGGGGACCCGCTGTCTCTGTGTGGGACTGGAGACTCTGGAGCTGCTTTGCCCGAAGGAAAATCCCAGATTACCCACCCGGGGGGGGCGGGGGGGGACACCTGGTGACTGTTAACATACGCATTTTGAGAACTGCTTTCTCAACAGTTCTCAACACCTTCTGGTAATTACGCACCCCTCTTTTCCATTGCACAGGAACATAGGGGGACCTCTTCATTTTTATTTTAAACACTGTATGTCAATTGTTTTATTGTGATCTGTGATGTATCATTAAATGTTATTACTACACATGATAAGATTCTGTTCTCTCTACATGTGCTGTTGATCACTATTGGAGGATCTCTTTGCAAAGGAGGAATTGCCATTCGTCAACAAGGAATGTACACGTGAATTTTATACATCCTATATCTGAGGAGCCTTGTCGATTACTGTTACACACTCCTTTTTACATAATATCACAGAGATGTATGATGACACCTTCAGGTATACGGGAAGGGAGTTACAAGCCTACAAGAAGGAACTGGTCCAGCACAGGATGGTCCTTAATTACATTACAGCCATGACAGGTGGGTACTGTGTTACCCTGACAACTCAATATGGTGTGAAGTGTTGTACGTATATCACGAATAGCACTGACGACCCCACGGAGATCATCGATCAAAAGATGGATGAGATCTTGCAGTTGAAGTGGGAGTTCAGGAGGAAGCACAACCTTACCTTAGCGACTGTGGGTAATGAACTGACCGGCTGGGTCTCATGGTTGAACCCACGCAAATGGTTCTCAGGGTTAGGAGAGTGGGCTCAAAATGCCATTATGAGTGTGGGAAAGTTTCTCCTTTGTATCCTGGGAATCATCATAATTATTGGTCTGATATTCAGGTGTGTTCGAATTCTAGCGCGGCGCAAACATGGCACAAATTTGATGAGTCTAAGGAGCGAGAGCGCTGTTACAGCAGCAGATTTAATTTATGACCCATCTATAGAAACTGTATTATGATAAGGATTGTAAATGAATTTCATGGCCTCTTTCTTTCACCATTTTTCTCTGTCTCCCCCTCTGCCCAGAAACATCCAACCAGAAAAGACGTCAACCCTACCCAAATGTTTATGTGAATTTATTTATATATATATATATATATATATATATATATATGTGTGTGTCTTTTCTTCATCTCTGCAACCCTCAGTTAATGGCACACATAGTCGACAGGTGTTATCCACATATAGTAGCATTCACATATGTTCCCCATTCATGTATCATCAACTAAATGTGCTCCCTATTTATTGGAATAAGAAGCCAAAAAGAGCCCATTTACAGACAGTTAATACAGGATGAGAATGATTTAATGTATACTTCGCAATACCTCGAGCTTACTTAGAACACATACGGCACGATGATACATGCCCCTCAGACATTGATTCATAAATACATGCTTTTTACTATCCCACTAGGCTATACATTTCCCACCTACAACTCTCCCCCGATCAGTCAAGTTTTTGTATATACAGATGTGTCCACTTATATCTTTGCTTTTTTACCAATTTGGCACAACATGTAAAACACGGCTAAGCTGTTTTTCATGAGTAGTGAGTGGATAAATGTAAAAAAAATTATTTGCTGTAATAGAATATGTATAAAGTAACATATTAAAGAAGCAAATTAAGAAAAATCACAAGGAATGGCTAAATCTCTGAGTCTAAGGCATGCAAAACCATGCCATACATGGTGGGATATAGCAAAGATGTATGTGGACACATCTGTATTGTATTAGGTAATATTTTTCTGTTTATTAGTTAAGAGTGGCAGTTATTGATGACTGCCAAAGGGTGGACTGTCGAAGTCGGAAAATATTACAGTACACACACCACGTAAAAAAGCCACACAGATGGCCTCCGTGCACGTGCTTGTTCTGCCGTGCGTGCACATATTTGCAAATTGCGTACGACCGCTCGCGCGGTCGTGCGTGTTAGCGCGTGGTATGAGTAATTACGGTAGCATTTGTACTCGCGTGGAAAAGCCACAAAAACATATCATATATTAAATACACATAGTGCACAATGTACACATAGCCCACATGCACCACACCAGCAATTTATACTTGTTTAAATGGAACAGCAACAAAGGGATTCACCTTTACAGGATATGAGAGGACAGCATTAGGTTATAAGATGGTGTTTGGTATCCAACTGTAGGGTATTTTAAGGGCAACATTCCGGTAGCAGTTTGCAGAAGATAGCATGCTCCTGCGCAAAATTATGTGCAGGAACAGAATATTACTATTATACTGTATTTACTGTATTCTGATATTCGGCGGTAACCCAGTGGAGACCAACTGCAATCACACCTGGAACGGACATTGCCCACCCTTTCAAACCAACCTATGACCCCTCCTGTACTGTAAACAACCAACCCTTTGACCTATGGATGAAGAGGTTACAATTTCTATTGTATTGTGTTTTTACCAATTGTATAAAAGCCAAAGCAGCCTAGCCGGTCACTCTCTCTCTGAAGGGTCATTTTTCCTGTTTGATCTGAGCACCGGGACCATGTGGCGCTAGCGAAACCAAACATATGTACCATTGCATTGTAGCCTCTTTTCTGTTAGTTTGATTGTATTGTTGTTGTAACCCCCTTTTATCAATTATATGTTGGTGGGTCGGATCCCAACTTCTTAAATACCATTGGTGTCGTGTCTCTTTCCCTACTAAGTTTATAAGTGTATTTCAGGCACACGTGTAGCTGCATAGTGCTCACGGCATGTCTTTGTGTGTGTATGCACCGCGTGTACTTTGTATGTCCGTTGCGGCATTTGTACGCAAAGTGCGTACATGGTATGGGGGCTTTGTACGCTAACTGTGTAAAAAGTACGTAGGCTAAGGATTGAATACAGCGGCCGCAGCGGCTCGATTTTAGAGTGTATTTGGTGTATTTTAAAGTGTTGCTTTTAGTCCTGTTAGTAAATCAGCATTTACAGCGGGAAAGAATAAACACATCAAAATACTTTATTTAATTAAAAAATAATATATAAATAAATACACAAAAAAAAATTGTGGGCACGGCTGGGAAGCAAAGCCAGGGTGAACGCGGACACTGTAACCGTTATGCCACAACCGACCATGGTACAAATAGGCACTCTGGGTCTATATGTGATGTGTTGTACCAGATTGCTTTACAAAAAAAACTAAACAGATTTTATCCTCCATCCATGTAGAAAAAGTAATGGAGCCCTCCTTGAAGTCATATTAATGAGACAGGGACCCAGTGGCACTGTACATTAAATATGTCAGGCCATTTGAAGCAACTGAACCGGAAATGCTGTCCGAAATATTAATGCTGTTTATGCTTACACAATCCAGGAAATTGTACCCAATATAACGACAATATTGATAGTGAATGGGCAGCACCGTGGTTGGGGTATTTGCTTTGTTACAGGCATACAGAGAGCTCAGCTGTAAAGAATAAACACACCAAAATACTTTATTTAATTAAAAAATAATATATAAATAATGCTGTTTATGCTTATACAATCCAGAAATTTGTACCCAATGTAAGGATAAAATAAATTGAGTGAACAGGGCGGCAGAGTGTCATTGTATTTTGTGGAAAGGGATTTCTTTTTAAATGGAAGAACGTGATTGGACAGGCTCTCACAGATCACTGCCTACCGCCACAACATTGTCTTCAGTCTTAACGTGGAGCATTCGCCACCCAGCGGTTAAACGGTGTATTACATGGCGTGGGACACAACGCCCGCCATAATGTTATTTACAACTTGCGATACAGGACCCTAAATAGCGCGCTATGAGCAACGATATATGAGGGCATATCTGTATATCCTCATTCCTATGCAGAATTGGTCTGCATTTGTGTTGGCGCATAGCAACAACTATAGACTGTGTTGTTTGAAGATATACTGGATGGACAGCAAATAGTATTGTGTCCTAAGCTATAACTTTGTAGTATTTATTGTGTAAATGCATTCTCTAATATATTCTTGTTTATTCTCCATATTATGCTATGTGTTAAGCTATATAAAGTTATATGTACACGGGGCTACTACTGTGTGTGCATTACTACTTTGTAAGGGATACTACTACTGTAGGCATTATGTGTAAGGGACACTACTGCTGTGGGCATCACGTATATTGGGCACTACCTCTGTGTGGGAATCATGAGGAATGCCCTCCCACGCACAATAAGAATCGCCTCTAGTCTCCAATCCTTTAAATGCTCCCTGAAAAACTCACCTTTTCAGACAAGCCTATCAAATTCCAGACCAACCCACATAACCACATAACCTTCAGAGCTTCCTTATTTAATGCCATCCTCTCTGTACAGTATACATAACATCACACCCACCTGACACTTGGCCAACATTGTGGGGTGATCATATCATACAACCCATTAAGAACCTAGCAATCCGGTGGACCATTATGCAATAGGTAGCATCTATCCTTGTGTATCAATGTCTATTTTCCTATAGTTTGTAAGCTTGCGAGCAGGGTCTTCCTACCTCTATGTCTGTCTGTTATTACCCAGTTTGTTCTATTACTGTTGTTCCAATTGTAAAGCGCAACAGAATATGCTGCGCTATATAAGAAACTGTTAATAAATAATAATAAATGTGTAAGGGGCACTATTAGGCATAATGTGTATGGGGCACAACAACTCTGTGGGCATAATGTGTAAGAGACACTACTACTGTGGTCATCGCGTGGAAGGTGCACTACTACTGTGGCATAATGTTATGTGGCGCTACTACTATATAACATAATGTGTAAGGGGGACTACTGTGTGGGCATAACTTGTAAGGTGCAATACTATTGTGTGATCATAACATGTAAGGGTCAATACTACTGAGGGCATCATGTTTATGGAGCACTTCCACTGTGTGGGCATAATGTGCAAGAGGCACTGCTACTGTGGGCATCATGTGTAAGTGGCACTATTACTGTGGGCATAATGTGTAAGGGAACAACAACTTTAGGTGCATAGCATGTAAGGGGCAGTACCACTGTGTGGGCATAATGTGTAAGGGGAACTATTATTGTGTGGGCATAACGTTTAAATGGCAATACTAATGGACTAGTACTGTGGGGGATAATATGTATAAGGGGTACTACTGTGTAGTGTTGTGTGAATAAGGGACTCTAGTGTATGGTGTAATGTGTAAGGGGTACTACTGTGTGACAATGTGTAATTAGCAGTACTGTGTGGCATAATATGTATAAGGGGTACTACTGTGTAGTGTAATGTGAATAAGGGACACTACTATGCATTGTAATGTGAGAAAGGGGCACTACTGTGTATTGTAGTGTCATTTGAATTTGGGGAACCATTGCGTGACCACAAATTTTCCCCACAAGACCACGCCCTTTATTTTAAAATATGGTAGTGAGGCACCAATGCTCTTTCTGGCACCATAATGTCTAGTTAAGGCTCTGATTAATTGTATACTATATTGTACTGTTTGCTGTCTTGCAATGTCTTATCATGTACTGTTTTGCAGTTTCCCCCCTCCTATAATAAAAATAACAACCTTTATTAGCTGTTACTGTATAGGGTTAAATGGGCCAGTACAACAGATGTCTTGATCAAACAAGCACCAAAAATATTGAAATTGTCTGGAAGATCACTATGTGCCTGTGTGTTCCTGGCAGTACAATGGATAATAACCCAATGCACACACTGGGGAACACAAACAACATACATGACCAATCCTGGTCCTACACGGCTCCATTTTTACTACAAGCACAGTAAATAAAAAGTGTCACCGCTGTATCTGTCTCAGTACCCGCAGCAGCCAGACAGGATGGAGTCCAGGAGGCAGGTGTTTGGGCTGTTATGTCTTCTACTTTTCTGCATGTCTGCTGGAGAGGGGCAAATATGTTATCATCCATACCCCCAAGCCTCTAATGCTAAATATGGTTACAATTTCGATGTACATTTTGGTCCATATCTTTCAAAAGCCGTTGGATTCCTTCTAAAGGTGAGGTATTTACTGCAGTGTGTAGATTACTCTTCCTAGAATTTCACTCGCTTCCAAGTATGATCTTACAAAGTCCATAGCCAAGATGAGACAGGACTACCAGGTTCCTCATCAGCAATGCATGAGATATTTTTGTGATTTTTATATATTTTAGTTCATATCTTGATCAAAACATTTAAGCTTGCAGCCCCCATCAAGGGACCCTATTTCTCTACAAGTTCTTACTGTGAGTGTGAGTGCAAAGCCTCTACTTTTTCAGATCTTTTTAGTAAGAAAAAGTCTGGAGACTTTCCATTAAATTTCCCCTTCTTCTACTGTCTACGTGGATCTAGTTAAAACTCATACAGCACTGAATAAGCTACTCTTAGAAAAAGTCAAGCACTCCTTTTGGAAATGGCATATCCGATACAGGTTGAGTATCTAGTATCCAAATATTCAGAAATACGGAATATTCCGAAATACGGACTTTTTTGAGTGAGAGTGAGATAGTGAAACCTTTGTTTTTTGATGGCTCAATGTACACAAACTTTGTTTAATACACAAAGTTATTAAAATATTGTATTAAATGACCTTCAGGCTGTGTGTATGAGCATACCTCCCAACATGAACCTCTCCAGGAGGGACACAATGCTCTGCTTCTGGACTTTTCTCCTAATCTATAATTACCGTCACCTGTTTTGAACAGGTAACAGGATAAGAAAGG
This sequence comes from Pseudophryne corroboree, assembly GCF_028390025.1. Lineage (NCBI taxonomy): Eukaryota > Metazoa > Chordata > Amphibia > Anura > Myobatrachidae > Pseudophryne > Pseudophryne corroboree. The sequence continues at coordinate 23,060,037 of NC_086449.1, forward strand.
AATTTCGACACAGGTGACTGCAATCATAAATTAAGAGAAAAGTCCAGAAGCAGAGCATTGTGTCCCTCCTGGAGAGGGTCATGTTGGGAGGTATGGTATGAGGTGTATATGAAACATAAATGAATTGTGTGAATGTAGACACACTTTGTTTAATGCACAAAGTTATAAAAAATATTGGCTAAAATTACCTTCAGGCTGTGTGTATAAGGTGTATATGTAACATAAATGCCTTCTGTGCTTAGATTTAGGTCCCATGACCATGATATCTCATTATGGTATGCAATTATTCCAAAATACGGAAAAATCCGATATCCAAAATACCTCTGGTCCCAAGCATTTTGGATAAGGCATACTCAACCTGTATTACAAATGGAGTAACAAACCAGGGAAAATGTTGGCTAAAGTTCTCCGTGCGCAGAAGGCTCTCTCCTTTATTTCCACTATTAAAGACGAGAGGGTCCTTGCTCTTCATGATACCCATAATAAAGCATTATGTATGTATTTCCTTTACTATATAATCTGTCCGCCTCAGAAGCATACTTGCCTACCTGACCCTCTCCATGAGGGAGAAAATGCTCTGTTCCTGGACTTTCCTGGTAATGTATGATTGCCATCACCTGTGGTGAAACACCTTTCTTATCCATTACCTAGCTCACCACAGGTGATGGCAATCATACATTACCAGGAAAGTCCAAGAACAGAGCATTTTCTCCCTCATGGAGAGGGTCAGGTAGGCAAGTATGCTCAGGAGCCTACCCTGATGTCTTGGCAAAACAGCATAGGGTTCTCCAAGCTAGCTGAACTAGATATGGTGGAATTGGAGAAGCCTTTTACTCTGCTTGAATTGGAAGTGGTAAACAAATTGACTCCTGCTGGCCCAGATGGTATCACCATCAATTACTGCAAACCTTTAAATATAAAATAACTCCATTGCTCCTGGCAGCTTATAGCACTGTTTCAGAAGAGTCCCACTTTTCTAGACAGTTTTGAGAAGCTCACCTTACAGTGATTAAAAAAAAAACCCGTATGGTAAACTGTATCATTGTAGGATCCTATGCGGTGTAATACTGATTTGTAATTTTAAACAGCTCTGCACAACACATGTGTAGCTTAATGGCTCTCTGTGAAACACTCTTAATATAGGCTGTTAAATGCAGGGAGTTTTAGCACATAAGTCTGAGTGAATTAAAGCAGCAAATGGCTACTGAAATCCATCTAACTATACGGGACTGAGTGTAATACAGTTTACCATACGGGGGATATTATGACGTTTGTCAGCCACTATAAAATCAGCTGCAAAGCAGCATCTTGTTACATGCTTCCTATTCACACTTTTTAGGATAGGAATCACATATGGAGCCAATTATACTAATTAGACTAAGGTAGTGTGCTGTATATTGGGAATACACATGTGAATACCACTATATATAAATGACAGCAGCCCTGTGCAAATTATTCCCGTGATAAGGCTTCTGTAACCCTTTGAAACTGATGAATATAGAGCAACGGTGATATTTAATGTAGCACTGTGTAGCATTGGACACAATTGCATTTACTAGTTGATTGTTTAAAACCAGCCTGGCAGCAGCATTATACCATACTTGCCTACCTGACCATCTCCGTGAGGGAGAAAATGCTCTGTTCCTGGACTTTCCTGGTAATGTATGATTGCCATCACCTGTGGTGAAACACCTTTCTTATCAATTAACTAGCTCACCACAGGTGATGGCAATCATACATTACCAGGAAGGTCCAGGAACAGAGCATTTTCTCCCTCATGGAGAGGGTCAGGTAGGCAAGTATGCATTATACTACACATTTCAGAGACTGCTAAGAAAAAAATGTATACATGAAGCTGATTTAGGTGGCTAACCCAGTGGCACACAACATGACACAATATAGTATTCTGGCATAAATATACTGTATTTAATTAGGCTGTGACTGATAGGCAGGAAAATTGTTTACTTGTGATAAACAGCACAAGAAGAAAAAAAGGGCTGTATTGTCAGTGCACATAAGCAGTGGATTAGTTTCCACTCTACAATAAAACTTAACTTTTATTATCAATCTCCTAAAACAATAAGTTGCTTTTATTAAATTACAAGGTGAGGCGAAACATAAAGGTTAAAATCATTGACATAGACAAACACATAAAAAGTGCAATGGAAATTAGTAGATGTGAATAAAGATTTAAAAAATGTGTGTCAGCGTGCCTTATTCTAATGTCCACTACTGAGAATAAGTGTTTACCCTACGTTATACCAGCAGACAATTCTTCTTTAATTGATCACTATTCATGTATTTGTAGATATTGATCTCATTGCATGTTCATTGTGAAATCTTGATTCAAAAGGAGAAAATGTATTCTTTCATATTAAATCTTGGATCACAGCACATGAGTCATTTTAACCATTATCTGATAGGCAATAGTTACACTGGTTACATAGCAGGGTATGGTATTTATGAGTATAGTGAGCGTTGTTAGATGTATAATCTCTTGAGCATATAACACACCTTGTAGAGGGTATATATATACACATTGGTTTTTAATGTGATAGTGATAGTAACTCGGTGCTCACAAATTTATTGTCTCTAGAGGAAAAGCATCCTCATTTATTTAAGACTAGTGGCACCCTCTCAGACTAATCACATAAACATATATACATATGAGGAGAGTAGATATATTTGCAGTATATCAATTGTGATATCTCCTTAAAGGATGTCGTTTTTAAGACTACTGGATTTTGCACACCTTGCAAATAACCAAGGTATGTTGGTTTGTATGCAGGATTTCAATTTTTCTGCATATTCCCAAGGAACTGTAAAAGACCATTGGGGATATCGTATTCTGCATAGATTTCTCCTGTGTGTATACATTGTCTCATACATAGGTTGACATTGTTGCCATCTGTTAGCAATCATGGCATCTACTGTGTATACACATTTATCTGATGTTGGAAATTGAGCTTTAAGTACAGTCGGCAGAGTATATTTATAAATCTCCTCTGTAAAGATAGTGTATTGGGTCCAGTAGTGTTAGGTAATATATCTTAGAAAATGCATGTCATAGCTGATTAGTCATATAGTAGTTATAATTCTCCAGTGCTCACACAGTTATTATCCTTAGAGGAGAAACATCCTCATTTATTTAGGATTAGTGGCACTATTTTCAACTAATCATATTCTAGTTAATGCATGTAATAATAATGAGTATATTTCAACTAGTACTTAATACAGGTTGAGTATCCCTTATCCAAAATGCTTGGGACCAGAGGTATTTTGGATATCGGATGTTTCCGTATTTTGGAATAATTGCATACCATAGTGAGATATCATGGTGATGGGACCTAAATCTAAGCACAGAAAGCATTTATGTTACATATACACCTTATACACACAGCCTGAAGGTCATTTAATACAATATTTTTAATAACTTTGTGTATTAAACAAAGTTTGAGTACATTGAGCCATCAGAAAACAAAGGTTTCACTATCTCACTCTCACTCAAAAAAGTCCGTATTTCGGAATATTCCGTATTTCGGAATATTTGGATATGGGATACTCAACCTGTACTGCCTCTTTATAAGGTGTGCTAATATACCACTGAATCATGCACACCTTTTAAATATCTGAGATATATTTATTATGAAAGAGATTGTTCAGTGTGTTTGATTTCATTTTTATTCACTGCTCACATGCCACAGCTACGTGCTTATTAGCTGATGATTATGCACAATAGCATTAAGATATTAATTATGCCTGTCAATATGATTTCTGTCTCCAGTGTGCATCAGCTTATCTAAACTTCTCCTGTATCTAGACTGTGTCTCAGTGTTAAACTAACATTGTTGCCATCTGTTGGCAACAGTGGTGTCTACACATTCATTTAAATAGTATAGAGGGTTAGAAATGAAACATTTGTTGCATCCTTGTAGGGATAGCTACACTACAGGTCTGTCACACTATTCACATGCTCTTCCCATTATCATGACCTGTACTTACTGTTTCTATTGCTATTCACCATCTATTTGCCTTCTATTACTCAGGTGCTAAATACTCAATATGGTATAAATGATTCTCTTTTGTGCTGTAATTTAAATATCTAACTGCATTTCACATCAATATCTAACTTCCATTCTATCTACTAAATTATTAGCTGGTTAATTAATGATTGAGTGTTTGGATTTGGACATGTTCGGCGTCCGTCTATGTCCAAATCCAAACACTCAATCATTAATTAACCAGCTAATAATTTAGTAGATAGAATGGAAGTTAGATATTGATGTGAAATGCAGTTAGATATTTAAATTACAGCACAAAAGAGAATAATAAAAGAGAGTAATAGAAGGCAAATAGATGGTGAATAGCAATAGGTATGATATAATGAGGTAGCTGTGTGACTAAGCTCAGCGACCCAAGTGGCCGACACAAACACATGGCCCATCTAGGAGTGGCACTGCAGTGTCACGCAGGATGGCCCTTCCAAAAAACACTCCCCAAACAGCACATGACGCAAAGAAAAAAAGAGGCGCAATGAGGTACCTCTGTGAGTAAGCTAAGCGACCCTAGTGGCCGACACAAACACCTGGCCCATCTAGGAGTGGCACTGCAGTGTCAGGCCGGATAGCCCTTCCAAAAAATACTGCCCAAACAGCACATGACGCAAAGAAGAAAAAAAAGAGGTGCAATGAGGTAGCTGTGTGACTAAGATAAGTGACCCTAGTAGCCGACACAAACACCTGGCCCATCTAGGAGTGGTACTGCAGTGTCACGCAGGATGGCCCTTCCAAAAAACACTCCCCAAACAGCACATGACGCAAAGAAAAATGAAAGAAAAAAGAGGTGCAAGATGGAATTGTCCTTGGGCCCTCCCACCCACCCTTATGTTGTATGAACAGGACATGCACACTTTAACCAACCCATCATTTCAGTGACAGGGTCTGCCACACGACTGTGACTGAAATGACGGGTTGGTTTGGACCCCCACCAAAAAAGAAGCAATTAATCTCCCCTTGCACAAACTGGCTCTACAGAGGCAAGATGTCCACCTCATCATCCTCCTCCGATTCATCACCGTGTACATCCCCCTCCTCACAGATTATCAATTCGTCCCCACTGGAATCCACCATCACAGCTCCCTGTGTACTTTGTGGAGGCAATTGCTGCTGGTGAATGTCTCCATGGAGGAATTGATTATAATTCATTTTAATGAACATCATCTTCTCCACATTTTCTAGAAGTAACCTCGTACGCCGATTGCTGACAAGGTGAGCGGCGGCACTAAACACTCTTTCGGAGTACACACTTGTGGGAGGGCAACTTAGGTAGAATAAAGCCAGTTTGTGCAAGGGCCTCCAAATTGCCTCTTTTTCCTGCCAGTATACGTACGGACTGTCTGACGTGCCTACTTGGATGCGGTCACTCATAATCCTCCACCATTCTTTCAATGGTGAGAGAATCATATGCAGTGACAGTAGACGACATGTCCGTAATCGTTGGCAGGTCCTTCAGTCAAGACCAGATGTCAGCATCAGCAGTCGCTCCAGACTGCCCTGCATCACCGCCAGCGGGTGGGCTCGGAATTCTGAGCCTTTTCCTCGCACCCCCAGTTGCGGGAGAATGTGAAGGAGGAGATGTTGACAGGTCGCGTTCCGCTTGACTTGACAATTTTCTCACCAGCAGTTCTTTAAACCCCTGCAGACTTGTGTCTGCCGGAAAGAGAGATCCAAGGTAGGTTTTAAATCTAGGATCGAGCACGGTGGACAAAATGTAGTGCTCTGATTTCAACAGATTGACCACCCGTGAATCCTTGTTAAGCGAATAAAGGGCTCCATCCACAAGTCCCACATGCCTAGCGGAATCGCTCAGTGTTAGCTCCTCCTTCAATGTCTCCAGCTTCTTCTGCAAAAGCCTGATGAGGGGAATGACCTGACTCAGGCTGGCAGTGTCTGAACTGACTTCACGTGTGGCAAGTTCAAAAGGTTGCAGAACCTTGCACAACGTTGAAATCATTCTCCACTGCGCTTGAGACAGGTGCATTCCACCTCCTATATTGTGGTCAGTTGTATAGGCTTGAATGGCCTTTTGCTGCTCCTCCAACCTCTGAAGCATATAGAGGGTTGAATTCCACCTCGTTACCACTTCTTGCTTCAGATGATGGCAGGGCAGGTTCAGGCGTTTTTGGTGTTGCTCCAGTCTTCTGTACGTGGTGCCTGTACGCCGAAAGTGTCCCGCAATTCTTCTGGCCACCGACAGCATCTCTTGCATGCCCCTGTCGTTTTTTAAATAATTCTGCACCACCAAATTCAAGGTATGTGCAAAACATGGGACGTGCTGGAATTTGCCCAGATTTAATGCACACACAATATTGCTGGCGTTGTCCGATGCCACAAATCCACAGGAGAGTCCAATTGGGGTAAGCCATTCTGCGATGATCTTCCTCAGTTGCCGTAAGAGGTTTTCAGCTGTGTGCGTATTCTGGAAAGCGGTGATACAAAGCGTAGCCTGCCTAGGAAAGAGTTGGCATTTGCGAGATGCTGCTACTGGTGCCGCCGCTGCTGTTCTTGCGGCGGGAGTCAATACATCTACCCAGTGGGCTGTCACAGTCATATAGTCCTGAGTCTGCCCTGCTCCACTTGTCCACATGTCCGTGGTTAAGTGGACATTGGGTACAACTGCATTTTTTAGTACACTGGTGAGTCTTTTTCTGAGGTCTGTGTACATTTTCGGTATCGCCTGCCTAGAGAAATGGAACCTAGATGGTATTTGGTACCGGGGACACAGTACCTCAAACAAGTCTATAGTTGGCTCTGCAGTAATGATGGATACCGGAACCACGTTTCTCACCGCCCAGGATGCCAAGGCCTCAGTTATCCGCTTTGCAGCAGGATGACTGCTGTGATATTTCATCTTCCTCGCAAAGGACTGTTGGACAGTCAATTGCTTGGTGGAAGTAGTAAAAGTGGTCTTACGACTTCCCCTCTGGGATGACCATCGACTCCCAGCAGCAACAACAGCAGCGCCAGCAGCAGTAGGCGTTACACTCAAGGATGCATCGGAGGAATCCCAGGCAGGAGAGGACTCGTCAGAATTGCCAGTGACATGGCCTGCAGGACTATTGGCATTCCTGGGGAAGGAGGAAATTGACACTGAGGGAGTTGGTGGGGTGGTTTGCGTGAGCTTGGTTACAAGAGGAAGGGATTTACTGGTCAGTGGACTGCTTCCGCTGTCGCCCAAAGTTTTTGAACTTGTCACTGACTTATGATGAATGCGCTGCAGGTGACGTATAAGGGAGGATGTTCCGAGGTGGTTAACGTCCTTACCCCTACTTATTACAGCTTGACAAAGGCAACACACGGCTTGACACCTGTTGTCCGCATTTCTGTTGAAATACTTCCACACCGAAGAGCTGATTTTTTTGGTATTTTCACCAGGCATGTCAATGGCCATATTCCTCCCATGGACAACAGGTGTCTCCCCGGGTGCCTGACTTAAACAAACCACCTCACCATCAGAATCCTCCTTGTCAATTTCCTCCCCAGCGCCAGCAACACCCATATCCTCCTCATCCTGGTGTACTTCAACACTGACATCTTCAATCTGACTATCAGGAACTGGACTGCGGGTGCTCCTTCCAGCACTTGCAGGGGGCGTGCAAATGGTGGAAGGCGCATGCTCTTCACGTCCAGTGTTGGGAAGGTCAGGCATCGCAACCGACACAATTGGACTCTCCTTGTGGATTTGTGATTTCGAAGAACGCACAGTTCTTTGCTGTGCTTTTGCCAGCTTAAGTCTTTTCATTTTTCTAGCGAGAGGCTGAGTGCTTCCATCCTCATGTGAAGCTGAACCACTAGCCATGAACACAGGCCAGGGCCTCAGCCGTTCCTTGCCACTCCGTGTCGTAAATGGCATATTGGCAAGTTTACGCTTCTCCTCCGACGATTTTATTTTAGATTTTTGAGTCCTTTTTTTACTGATATTTTGTGTTTTGGATTTTACATGCTCTGTACTATGACATTGGGCATCGGCCTTGGCAGACGACGTTGATGGAATTTCATCGTCTCGGCCATGACTAGTGGCAGCAGCTTCAGCACGAGGTGGAAGTGGATCTTGATCTTTCCCTATTTTTGGAACCTCAACATTTTTGTTCTCCATATTTTAATAGGCACAACTAAAAGGCACCTCAGGTAAACAATGGAGATGGATGGATACTAGTATACTTATGGATGACGAGTGACTGACGACACAGAGGTAGCTACAGCCGTGGACTACCGTACTGCGTCTGCTAGTATAGAGATGATAATGATATAAAAAATATATATATATCACTATTGCAGGTATATATAATATAATGACGGACCTGCTGGACACTGTCAGCAGACTCCTAAACTACTAGTATGAAGAAGATAGAAAAAAAAAACCCCACCACAGGTAGGTATACAATTATGGACGAGCACTGACGACACAGAGGTAGCTACAGCCATGGACTACCGTACTGCGTCTGCTAGTATAGAGATGATAATGATATAAAAAATATATATATATCACTACTGCAGGTATATATAATATAATGACGGACCTGCTGGGCACTGTCAGCAGACTCCTAAACTACTAGTATGAAGAAGATAGAAAAAAAAAACCCACCACAGGTAGGTATACAATTATGGACGAGCACTGACGACACAGAGGTAGCTACTGCCGTGGACTACCGTACTGCGTCTGCTAGTATAGAGATGATAATGATATAAAAAAAAAATATATATCACTACTACAGGTATATATAATATAATGACGGACCTGCTGGACACTGTCAGCAGACTCCTAAACTACTAGTATGAAGAAGATAGAAAAAAAAACCCCACCACAGGTAGGTATACAATTATGGACGAGCACTGACGACACAGAGGTAGCCACAGCCGTGGACTACCGTACTGCGTCTGCTAATATAGAGATGATAAAGATGATAGAGATGAACAAAAAAAATATAACACTGCTGCAGGTAAATATTTATATAATATAATGAATGACGGACCTGCTGGACACTGTCAGCAGAATGCGTTTATAGAATAAAAAAAAAAACACCACAGGAGTGTTTAACTTTTTCAGGCAGACAATAAACTGGTGGTCACTGGTCAGTCACACTGGCAGCAAAAGTGTGCACTGTACTCCTGCTATAACTGCACCCCAGTCTCCCCCACAATTCAGCTGTGTGAGCAGTGAGCACTCAGCACAGTCAGATATACATAGATGATATTATCATGCAGCACACTGAGGCTGAGCACAGATATGGTATGTGACTGTGTATCGTTTTTTTTCAGGCAGAGAACGGATTATATTAAATAATAAATAAAACTGGTGGTTGTCACTAGTAACTATCAGCAAAACTCTGCACTCTGAGTACTCCTAATGCTCCCCAAAATTACTAAGTAATCAACTCAAGTGTCTCTATCTATTCTAACGGAGAGGACGCCAGCCACGTCCTCTCCCTATCAATCTCAATGCACGTGTGAAAATGGCGGCGACGCGCGGCTCCTTATATAGAATCCGAGTCTCGCGATAGAATACGAGCCTCGCGAGAATCCGACAGCGGGATGATGACGTTCGGGTGCGCTCGGGTTAACCGAGCAAGGCGGGAAGATCCGAGTCTGCCTCGGACCCGTGTAAAAAGGCTGAAGTTCGGGGGGGTTCGGATTCCGAGGAACCAAACCCGCTCATCTCTACTGATAATGCATGTGTTGTTAGTCCTTTTCTTATATTACGGAGATGTTCCCCAATGCGGACCTTAAATGGTCTAGTCATTCGGCCGATATACCACAGTCCACATTTACATTCTATCCCGTAGATTATATTACTGGTATTACATGACACAAAGTCTGAGATTCTGAATATTTTACCATTTATATTAACTTTAGTCAGTTTAGTACTTGTACCTTTTATACACTTACATCCAAAGGCCACACCATAAAACCCTTCAATTTTATAGTTGTCAGATGTTTTTTAGGCAGTAATGTACTTTTTACCAATTGATTACTCAAGTTTTGGGCTCTCTTATAAATACATTTCAGATTTGTTGGTAACAATGATCCTATATCTTGGTCCTTTTTAAAATTCCCCAATGTTTCATAATGACTTCTCAATATCCCTATATTGACTACTATAGGTTGTTACAAAAGACCATTTATATGTACTATTCCCCCATTTTACTTTTGGTTTGATCTCTAATAAATCTTTCCTAGGACCCCTTGTTTTTTTTAGTAGAACTCTTAAACCGAACATGTCAGCCTCAGGAATTTTGGGCACTGAGGCAGTATTCAGCCACTCAACTCTTCATGATGGAGTGAGGCACAATATACCTCATGTTTCAGTGATGACATTAGTATCTAAGGAAAAGAATGATCGCCTTCTGACTAATTTGGTCCAGCCAGCAAAATGGCCGCCTCCAGTAGGTGGAGACCAGAAAAAAAAAATGGTATATTTGTGTATACAATTTTCCTGTGTTTTTCCTCCAACACAGGTAGAGAAACCACATGGACAAATAAACGAGACTATTGCAAACGGTATCGGAATAGTCTTCGGATCTACGGACCTCACAGATGAGTCCATAGAAAAATCTACAGAGGTGACGTAAGTACCTTAACCCCTTAATGACAGGGACTATTATAGCTTCAAACATAAGAACAGTATACTGATAAATATTTTGGCATACCTCCTAACAGTCCCACGGTGGGGCAGGGAGGCTGGGGGGGGGGGGCATATTAAGAGAGGAGAGGGTGCATGCGCAGGCTTCATGAGGGCCTTCTCCTCTCTGGTAATGCTTCAGTCTCTGACTAAAAACAGATTATGCCCCCGTACCTGTCAGGGGTTCTGCTTATTGTCAGGGCCAGGATCCCCTTACCTGTTCGCAGCTGCCCCCTCTTCAAGAGCAAAGTATTGACTGCTAGTTATGGGCACCGTTCCCCACCTCCCACGCCCGCAGTTCTTGATGCCCCTCGTCCGCCACGTGCAGCAGAAACTCAGTATTCCGTGTGGAATACTATTGAAAATGTAACCCCCAAATGGCCACCGCCTCCTCTAGCATATTTAATAACTGTCTCCTCTAAGGGTGGCAGCCATTTTGGTAGGGACATATTCAATAGTATTAAATACAGAATACTGAGTTTCTGCTGTACTGATGCGGCGAGCATCATGAGTAGTAGGCGGGGGATGAACAGGGCCCATTGCACAGCAGCGGAAAAATCGCTGTTCAGAATAAGTGCCCCTGGCCCTCCCCTCTTTGTCAGAGTTGCCAGCACCCCCTTGATGGCGGCCCTGCTCTGCTTAACCAAGAAGTGGTAAAAAGCTGCTGTGCACACGCACACAGCTTCTGTCCTGTGGACACGGGGTCTGGAGCCAGGAAAACAGCTTCCGGGTCACAGTGATGAAAAATGGAGCATGTCTAGCAGCATATTTAATATCTTATAATATCATATAATATAATAGCAACAATGAAATTTTTTTAAAACATTTGAATCTCAAATGAGCTGAATAGCAAAAGTGTGTGACAGCTCTACATGTGTACAGATTGCATGAATATAGGGATTCCCTGGAAGGGGTGTGGTTCATCAAATCGACAGTATCTAGGTCGACAATGTTTAGGTCGACCACTGTAGGCTACAGTCACTAGGTCGATATGGATGGAAGGTCGACAGGGTTTCTAGGTCGACATGTGCTAGGTCGACAGGTCTAAAGGTCGACATGAGGATTTTTTTTTTTTTTTTGGTGTCGTTTTCTTCGTAGAGTGACCGGGATCCCAAATTAGTGCACCGCGTCCCCTCGCATGGCTCGCTTCGCTCGCCATGCTTCGGGCATGGTGCCTTCGCTCCGCTACCGCTTCACTCGGCACAGATTACCGTTCCAATCGTAGTCCACGTGGATCGTTAAGTATGAAAAAATTCTGAAAAAGATAAAAAATGTGAAAAACTCATGTCGACATTTAGACCTGTCGACCTAGCACATGTCGACCTAGAAACCCTGTCGACCTTCCATTCATGTCGACCTAGTGACTGTCGACCTACAATGGTTGACCTAAACATTGTCGACCTAGATACTGTCGATCTTCAGACCGGATCCCCCCTGGAAGTCCCAAAGTGCTATGAGTAATTGATACCTATAATCATTAAAATTACAGCTGTTGATGGTATTGGTCTCTAACACCTTAATCCAAATAGGTAGCCCGTAATAAAAGGGCATATATGTCCTCCGGCTATATGATCACAATAGCAAAGTACCGGTGGTGTTGAATTTGGCTCACAGTAATAGATGAAATGTTAAGTGCCAAGGTTGAATCAGTATAAAACAGCTCCCGGAATTTGTTGCTGAGCAGTGGGCAGTATAAGCTACATATGCAGGAGCTGCAGGGTTTGTCCGTTCACTTGGCCGACCGCAAATAGATAGTCACTCTGCACGGCTTCTGTGAACCGGACTCCGGCTGCAGGGAGTTACTGCACACAGCCGCTGATGGCTTCGCGGAGGGTACGTCAGTGCAGAAAAGCCGCTGTGCAGTGCCTTCAATCTGAATGCGATATTGCCAGCAGTGTGATGGTGGTGAAGGGAGCCAAATGAATGCTCAGTTGGTAACGAGCAGTATACTTCTCCTATGCACAATGATGGTCCCAGGGGTCCCTTTCTCCATTTCCTCAGGGGAGTCCGGTTCATTCCAGCTTGCGAGCGGACCGGCTGCCAATTAAAAGAAAGCAAGGCTTCTTTTTTTAAACTGGCACGAGTCAATCACAGCTTGTTGACCGCCCGCCAATGAGAAGCTGCCAAGTGGCAGCTTCTCATTGACTGGCATCCCTGTGAGCCGTGATTGGCATGCAATTGATGCCAGATTCAAAGAGTGGCATCATCTTTTGATTGCCAGCTGTTGCAGGAGGGTTAAGTTCGGGGAGACCCAGATGGGGCATAACTACAAGGGGTAAACTACTAGGGGCATAACTACAGGTGCATTACTACTTGGGGGCTAAACTACAAGGGGGCAAACTACAAGGGAGCAAACTACTGGGGGGCATTACTACTGGGGGGCATTACTACTGGGGGCTAAGCTACAAGGGGCTACAAGGGGCCCCCCCACATTATGCTGACTCACTGCATTCAGAAGCACTGCAGACAGGGTAGAAATTATAGGTGGTGTCACCAGCTCCTGCTCTAGCCAGCCGGGTGGCTCAGGGTGAGCTGACAGCAAGCTGACTGTGTGTATAATGTGGCCAGATGGCCGCTGCTCACAGAAGCCCTGCCTGGCCGGTGCTGCACTGTCACAGCACTGATCAGTATGTGGGTGTGGCTTTCACTGTGTTTGATTGCCCTCTTCACCCACCCCTAAATCCGCCACTATATAGCATGAACCTCAAATGTAGAGAATGTAAGGGATGGTTCTGAGGGTATGAGTTGGTAAGAATAACCTGAGGATTGATGGTTCCCAAAAACACCACTATGCTGACCCTCAGGCTGGGAGGTGTGAGAGAATGGGAGGCCCTAGAAGCGACAGCTGCGTGAGAAGTGGTGTCAGAGGGGGAAATCCAGATTCCAGTAATTGCTGGGAGATTCAGGGGTTTAGAGATGAAAAGGTGTTGTGTGCAGACCAGTTTATTATAGACAGATCTAGCATTCCAGTGGGCACTGGAAAGAGGGACAGAGTTTGTTGTGGGAGAGATGTGAATGAGATTATCAGGTTTCTGTAGCGTTGAGGTGAAATTAAGTTGGAGATGAAGAGACTGTAGTGATGGAGCGGGTTCCTGAGCTAGGAAGGGAAACTGCAGGTGGTGGGCAGGGAGGGAGTATAGTGTGATGTGGATGGAGGTGAGGTGCGGTGACAGGGAGAGGAAGGAGCAGTGGTGCAAGTAGAAAAAATGTCATACAGGTACCGTGTGTGCGCGCCGAAGGGGCAAGCGCCCAAAAAATGGGTGTGGCCACATGGGGCGTGGCCAATGAAAATGGGGGCATGATACACATATGGGGGAGGGGCAGATACACATATGACCACAATAGTGCCAGATACACGTTGACCCACAGAACCAGATAAACATTGCCCCACAGTGCCAGATATACATTGCCCCACAGTGCCAGATACACGTTGCCCCACAGTGCCAGATATACATTGCCCCACAATGCCAGATATACATTGCCCCACAGTGCCAGATATACATTGCCCCACAGTGCCAGATATACATTGCCCCACAGTGCCAGATATACATTGCCCCACAGTGCCAGATATACATTGCCCCACAGTGCCAGATATACATTGCCCCACAGTGCCAGATATACAGTACATTGCCTCACAGTGCCAGATTCACAAATGTCCCCAGACTGCCAGATATACATTGCCTCACTGTGCCAGATACACAAATGTCCCCACAGTGCCAGATATACATTGCCCCACAGTGCCAGATATACATTGCCCCACTGTGCCAGATATACAGTACATTGCCTCACTGTGCCAGATACACAAATGTCCCCAGACTGCCAGATATGCATTGCCTCACAGTGCCAGATATACATTACCCCACAGTGCCAGATATACATTGCCCCACAGTGCCAGATACACGTTGCCCCACAGTGCCAGATATACATTACCCCACAGTGACAGATATACATTGCCCAACAGTGCCAGATATACATTAACCCACAGTGCCAGATATACATTGCCTCACTGTGCCAGATACACAAATGTCCCCAGAGTGCCAGATATACATTGCCTCACAGTGCCAGATATACATTACCCCACAGTACCAGATATACATTGCCCCACAGTGCCAGATATACATTGCCCCACAGTGCCAGATACACGTTGCCTCACAGTGCCAGATATGTGTTGCCCCACAGTGCCAGATACACGTTGCCACACAGTGCCAGATATACATTGCCCCACAGTGCCAGATACACAAATGTCCCCAGAGTGCCAGATATGTATTGCCTCACAGTGCCAGATATACATTACCCCACAGTGCCAGATATACATTGCCCCACAGTGCCAGATACACGTTGCCCCACAGTGCCAGATATACATTACCCCACAGTGACAGATACACGTTGACCCACAGAACCAGATAAACATTGCCCCACAGTGCCAGATACACGTTGCCCCACAGTGCCAGATATACATTGCCCCACAGTGCCAGATATACATTGCCCCACAGTGCCAGATATACAGTACATTGCCTCACTGTGCCAGATACACAAATGTCCCCAGACTGCCAGATATGCATTGCCCCACAGTGCCAGATATACATTGCCCCACAGTGCCAGATACACGTTGCCTCACAGTGCCAGATATATGTTGCCCCACAGTGCCAGATACACGTTGCCACACAGTGCCAGATATACATTGCCCCACAGTGCCAGATACACAAATGTCCCCAGAGTGCCAGATATGCATTGCCTCACAGTGCCAGATATACATTACCCCACAGTGCCAGATATACATTGCCCCACAGTGCCAGATACACGTTGCCCCACAGTGCCAGATATACATTACCCCACAGTGACAGATATACATTGCGACACAGTGCCAGATATACATTGCCCCACAGTGCCAGATATACATTGCCTCACTGTGCCAAATACACAAATGTCCCCAGAGTGCCAGATATACATTGCCTCACAGTGCCAGATATACATTACCCCACAGTGCCAGATATACATTGCCTCACAGTGCCAGATATACATTGCCCCACAGTGCCAGATACACGTTGCCTCACAGTGCCAGATATATGTTGCCCCACAGTGCTAGATACACGTTGCCACACAGTGCCAGATATACATTGCCCCACAGTGCCAGATATACATTGCCTCACTGTGCCAAATACACAAATGTCCCCAGAGTGCCAGATATACATTGCCTCACAGTGCCAGATATACATTACCCCACAGTGCCAGATATACATTGCCAAACAGTGCCAGATATACATTGCCCCACAGTGCCAGATACACGTTGCCTCACAGTGCCAGATATATGTTGCCCCACAGTGCCAGATACACGTTGCCACACAGTGCCAGATATACATTGCCCCACAGTGCCAGATATACATTGCCTCACTGTGCTAGACACACAAATGTCCCCAGAGTGACAGATATACATTGCCCCCCAGTGCCAGATACAGAAATGCCCCCAGTGCCAGATACACATGTCCCCGCAGTGCAAGATATGCCCCCAGTGCCAGATACAGAAATGCCCCCAGTGCCAGATACACATGTCCCCACAGTGCCAGATATACCGCAGTGCCAGATACACATGTCACCGCAGTGCCAGATATGCTCCCAGTGCCAGATACACATGTCCCCCTAGTGCCAGATATGCCCCCAGTGCCAGATACACATGTCCCCCCAGTACCAGATATGCCCCCAGTGCCAGATACACATGTCCCCCCAGTGCCAGATATGCCCCCAGTGCCAGGTACACATGTCCCCCCAGTGCCAGATATGCCCCCAGTGCCAGGTACACATGTCCCCCCAGTGCCAGATATGCCCCCCGTGCCAGATATGCTCCAAGTGACAGGTATACATACCCCCCCCAGTGCCAGATATGCCCCCAGTGCCAGGTATACATAAATCCCCCCCATGCTGCTCACCGCTGCTGCTGTCCTGTCTCCTGTGTGTGTGAGGGGAGGAGAGCGCAGCGTGCACCTCTCCTTCCCCTCAGTCTCCAGCGGGTGCGGGTGAGTTCAATTCAGCGCCGATCTGTGAGCCAATCAAAGCTCGAGGTCCGGCAGCCTTGGCTGCAGGTCCTCAAGCTCTGATTGGCTCACGGGCGGAACTGATTTGAACGAAGACACTGAGGGGCGGGAGAGATGCACGCTGCGCTTTCCTCCCCTCACATTAGTGGTAGCGAGTGGCGGCCCATCGGTGTGGGTACGGCGTACCCACGGCTAAATTCTTAAGGGTACGCTGTACCCACCCATACCCGCATACTTGCACCACTGGGAAGGAGAGAGCAGGGTCTAGTGGTGGGGTAGTAGGACAATGGTGGGGAAATGGTCATTGATAGTGGATATTCTCATGAATGACAACATGGTCACCTTCGACATGATATAGCTCACCCACTGTGAGATAAGCATCACCTTATGCTCTGTGACTACTATAATAAAGTGCTGTAGATTAGGATCTAATGTCCTCTTCTCATCCTTGTTTTCTCTAGGAGAGGGGAGTGGACCGCAATTAAAAGGTGCTCAGGGGACGGTTATCTGGTTGCGGCTGCACTGAAATTCTACCACATAGATAAATATAGAGGATCTTTGAGCAACATCAAGTTCCTGTGTTCAACTGGAGAATATCTGGAGGGAGATGGAGAGAAACGGGGGAGTTTTCAAGCCATGAGTAAGACCTGCCCTGATGGGATCGCTAGTTTCCAGACTATTCAATATATTGGAAAAAGACCGGGCCACAATTGGCCTATCTGGAGTGATGTCTTTTTTTCTTGCTCTCCCCGGAGACACATTCAATGGGGCTGATAAATACCAACCAACAGACCAACATGGCCGCCCCATGCCCTCACTTGGCACAGACATAGTAAAGTTTTATCTCTCTGAATAAAGAGGAAAATGCATTCACACCCACTGGCTCCTTTTTAAAAGTAACACAATGCACAAACACCATTTATATTGTAAGTTGGCTTCAGCAGTGTTGTGTTTAAGTGGCCAACCAATCAGCTCCTGTCATGTATTTGAATAATGAGAGATAGGAGCAGATTGGCTGGAGCACCTTTTACGATTAGTAATGAGGGATAACATGAATATCACTCATTGTTAAATCTGCCCCTCAGTCACCTCTATATATACCACTGGTTGATTAACTCGTGACAGATTTGGGCCTTATTCTGGCCGAAACAATTGAAGAGGGGTCTGGCTTGTCTGAATCATTGAGGGGCTGTGGGCGGAAATGGACGACTGTACGTGTGATGGCTGTAGAAACACTATTGTGACGGGCATACATGCAATGGTTTAGCACCAAAAACATGATGACCCAAATAACTGCTACGAGTAGGGAGACTTATAGGAGACCTCAACACAAGATCCATGTTTTCCCAATAACCATTCATCATCCACAATAGGAAGATCGTTGAGTGTCAGTAAATACCCCTTCCCCATGGGAGGAGTCATTGGGCCTGAGACGCCCACTTGTAGCATCATGCGGCAGTGCAAATCCATCTCTGTTGCATCTTTAGAACACCAGGAACGCCCTGCATTGATCTACAGACTTTGTGGTAAGTATCGCAACACATGCTCTTTGCGACTAGAACGCTTATGCAGATTTACAATATCGTCCAACTGAGTGCGGACAACTCTGTGTAAGGCCCATTGCCCTTTAGGCTGGCCAATAGAAGAAGTATGAAAAGTAAATGTGAGTATTGAACAGTTGCCATATGGAAAATAGTGTTCACTCTAGGGCAGTGCCAGATAAAGGTCCACATGGGCCTGGAGCTGAAATTTACAAAGGGCCTAAGGATGTGGCCTTCCTTCAATCACCTCAACTGCCCTCTCCTCCTCTTCACCTATATCAACAGTGTAATGTGAAAGTCAACAAACCAAAGAAAACCACTGTGTGGCGCTTAAACCCATAAAAATGCCCATGGTATCAGTGCCGCTTATACACATAATGCCCACGGTAGCAGTGCCACTTATGCACATAATGCCCATGGTCGCAGTGCTCTTATACACATAATAATGCCCACGGTAGCAGTGACACTTATACACATTATGCCCACGGTAGCAGTGCCACTTATGCACACACTGGCCATGGTAGCAGTGCTCTTATACACATAATAATGTCCACAGTAGCAGTGCCACTTATGCACATAATGCTTACGGTAGCAGTGCTCTTATACACATAATAATGCCCACGATAGCAGTGCCGCTTATACACATAATAATGGCCACACTAGCAGTGCCGCTTATATACCCATAGCAATACCCATGGTAGCAGTGCTTCTTATACACATAATGCCCATGGCAGCTGTGCCACTTATACACATAATGCCCATGACAACAGTGCCACTTATACACATAATAATGCTCACAAGGTATCAGTGCTGCTTATACATATAATAATGGCCACAAGGTATCAGTGCCGCTTATACACATAATAATGCCCATGATATCAGTGCCTCTCATACTCATAATGACCATAGTTGCAGTGACACTTATACACATAACAATGCCCACGGTATTAAAGCGGGCGCCGGCAACTCATACCACACCCTCATACTCATAATGCCCACGGTAGCAGTGCCAGTTATACACATAATGCCCACGGTAGCAGTGCTCTTATACACATAATAAAGCCCACAGTAGCAGTGCCGCTTATACATATAATAATGCCCATGGTATCAATGCCCATTATACACATAATAATGCCCACGGTAGCTGTGCCAATTATACCCATAGCAATGCCCACGATAGCAGTGCTACTTATACACATAATGCTCACAGTATCAATGCCCCTTATACACATAATGATGCTCACAAGGTATCAGTGCTGCTTATACACATAATAATACCCACAATGCATCAGTGCCACTTATACACATAATAATGCCCACAATGCATCAGTGCCACTTATACACATAATAATGCCCACAAGGCATCAATGCCGCTTATACGCATAATAATGCCTACAAGGTATCAGTGCTGCTTATACACATAATAACGCCCATGGTATCAGTGCTTCTCGTACACATAATGCCCATGGTTGCAGTGCCGCTTATACACATAATGCCACAGTATCAGTGCCTCTTATACAAATAATACCCAAGGTAGCAGTGCCAGTTATACACATAACAATGGCCACAGTATCAGTGCTGCTTATACACACAACAATGCCCAAGGTAGCAGTGCCGCTTATAAACATAATGCCCATGGTATCAGTGCCGCTTATACATATAATAATGCTCACAGTAGCAGGGCAGCATAAACCCATAGCAATGCCCACAGTATCAGTGCCGCTTATACACATAATGCCACGGTATCAGTGCCGCTTATACACATAATGCCACAGTATCAGTTCCGCTTATACACATAATGCCCATGGTATCAGTTCTGTTTATACACATAATACCACAGTATCAGTGCCGCTTATACACATAATGCCACGGTATCAGTGCCGCTTATACACATAATGCCACAGTATCAGTGCCGCTTATACACATAATGCCGCAGTATCAGTGACGCTTATACACATAATGCCCATGGTATCAGTTCTGTTTATACACATAATACCCATGGTATCAGTTCTGTTTATACACATAATACCCATGATAGCAGTGCCGCATATACACATAATAAATGCCCCAACCTCCCCTCCCCACTTGCCTCATGTGTCACTGGTGTTTTCTATAGGCATCCGCGCTGGGGGTGTGGTTCGTTTTATCGGCATTCGTCCGTTCGACAATGCTTTGATCGACCACGGTACTTCGACCAATACAACTCATCGACTGTCTGTATATCGACAGTAACATTATTTCGACATGTATTTGTTCGACCGTAACAAATGATCGTCAGCTACTTTGTCGAATATTTTAGTTAGACATAACATACTGTTCCACATAATATAAATAGACATTGATTAAGATCGACAGTAGTTTGTTCGACCACAGCGTTAGATCGACAGTAAGTAGTTTGACAGTAAATAGGCCGACTGCCATTAGTTCCAACATCTTTTATTTCGACATCAACTAGTTCGAAATTTGTTTTATCGACCGTTAAAAAGTCGACCGCAAATAGTTCGAACATCTATTTAGTCGACAAAACTTAGATCGACAAAACTTAGATCGACACTTAATAGGCTCGACAGGTAATAGGTCGACATATACAAGATCGACAAAACTAAGATCGACACTAATTACTTTGACAGATAATATATCGACATATAAATATAGGCCAACTATAGAAAAAAGCTCTACAGCGCTACCCCTGCTTCCATTCGTGGAACTACAGCTCCCAGCCGCCCTTACATCCACCACATAGTCATACACAATACCCTGACCTCCTGCACATCTGCAACGCTGACACCCTCCCCCCCCACTGCTATTCCCCACAATACCCGTGCAAACTTAGATGCCGCCGACATCCCCCCTAGTCACCCCGCTTCCCATCTACATTTATACGCCTAGCTATACACCCCACTGCCTTATGCGCTCCATGTTTCCCCGTGGCACTACAAGTAACACAACGCCCTGACACTGCTCCCCGCTCTGGTAGCACAGTAACACCCTTCATGAAAGACCCCACCCATGTCTGCCAGCACACCCGGGCACCCTGCTGCACATCTGCAACGCTGACACCCCCCCCCCCCATTCCCCACGAAACCCTCAAAAAAAGCTTAAATCATAGAATTTGGGGGTCATTTTGATCCCATAGTATTATTAACCTCAACAACCATAATTTCCACTCATTTTCAGTCTATTCTGAACACCTCACACCTCACAATATTATTTTTAGTCCTAAAATTTGCCCCGAGGTCGCTGGATGGCTAAGCTAAGCGACCCAAGTGGCCGACACAAACACCTGGCCCATCTAGGAGTGGCACTGCAGTGTCAATCAAGACAGGATGGCCCTTCCAAAAAATACTCCCCAAACAGCACATGATGCAAAGAAAAAAAAGAGGCGCACCAAGGTCGCTGTGTTACTAAGCTAAGCGACCCAAGTGGCCGACACAAACACCTGGCCCATCTAGGAGTGGCACTGCAGTGTCAGACAGGCTGGCACTTCAAAAAAATAGTCCCCAAACAGCACATGTCGCAAAGAAAAAAAGAGGCGCAATGAGGTAGCTGTGTGACTAAGCTAAGCGACCCAAGTGGCCGACACAAACACCTGGCCCATCTAGGAGTGGCACTGCAGTGTCAGACAGGATGGCACTTCAAAAAAATTGTCCCCAAACAGCACATGATGCAAAGAAAAAAAGAGGCGCACCAAGGTGGCTGTGTGACTAAGCTAAGCGACACAAGTGGCCGACACAAACACCTGGCCCATCTAGGAGTGGCACTGCAGTGTCAGACAGGATGGCACTTCAAAAAAATAGTCCCCAAACAGCACATGATGCAAAGAAAAAAAGAGGCGCACCAAGGTGGCTGTGTGACTTAGCTAAGCGACACAAGTGGCCGACACAAACACCAGGCCCATCTAGGAGTGGCACTGCAGTGTCAATCAAGACAGGATGGCCCTTCCAAAAAATTGTCCCCAAACAGCACATGATGCAAAGAAAAATGAAAGAAAAAAGAGGTGCAAGATGGAATTGTCCTTGGGCCCTCCCACCCACCCTTATGTTGTATAAACAGGACATGCACACTTTAACGAACCCATCATTTCAGCGACAGGGTCTGCCACACGACTGTGACTGAAATGACTGGTTGGTTTGGGCCCCCACCAAATAAGAAGCAATCAATCTCTCCTTGCACAAACTAGCTCTACAGCGGCAAGATGTCCACCTCATCATCATCCTCCGATTCCTCACCCCTTTCACTCTGTACATCCCCCTCCTCACAGATTATTAATTCGTCCCCACTGGAATCCACCATCTCAGGTCCCCGTGTACTTTCTGGAGGCAATTGCTGCTGGTGAATGTCTCCACGGAGGAATTGATTATAATTCATTTTAATGAACATCAACTTCTCCACATTTTCTGGAAGTAACCTCATACGCCGATTGCTGACAAGGTGAGCGGCTGCACTAAACACTCTTTCGGAGTACACACTGGAGGGAGGGCAACTTAGGCAGAATAAAGCCAGTTTCTGCAAGGGCCTCCAAATTGCCTCTTTTTCCAGCCAGTATACGTACGGACTGTCTGACGTGCCTACTTGGATGCGGTCACTCATATAATCCTCCACCATTCTTTCAATGGTGAGAGAATCATATGCAGTGACAGTAGACGACATGTCAGTAATCGTTGGCAGGTCCTTCAGTCCGGACCAGATGTCAGCACTCGCTCCAGACTGCCCTGCATCACCGCCAGCGGGTGGGCTCGGAATTCTTAGCCTTTTCCTCGCACCCCCAGTTGCGGGAGAATGTGAAGGAGGAGATGTGACGGGTCACGTTCCGCTTGACTTGACAATTTTCTCACCAGCAGGTCTTTGAACCTCTGCAGACTTGTGTCTGCCGGAAAGAGAGATACAACGTAGGTTTTAAATCTAGGATCGAGCACGGTGGCCAAAATGTAGTGCTCTGATTTCAACAGATTGACCACCCGTGAATCCTGGTTAAGCGAATTAAGGGCTCCATCCACAAGTCCCACATGCCTAGCGGAATCGCTCTGTTTTAGCTCCTCCTTCAATGTCTCCAGCTTCTTCTGCAAAAGCCTGATGAGGGGAATGACCTGACTCAGGCTGGCAGTGTCTGAACCGACTTCACGTGTGGCAAGTTCAAAGGGTTGCAGAACCTTGCACAACGTTGAAATCATTCTCCACTGCGCTTGAGTCAGGTGCATTCCACCTCCATTGCCTATATCGTGGCCAGATGTATAGGCTTGAATGGCCTTTTGCTGCTCCTCCATCCTCTGAAGCATATAGAGGGTTGAATTCCACCTCGTTACCACCTCTTGCTTCAGATGATTGCAGGGCAAGATCAGGAATGTTTGGTGGTGCTCCAGTCTTCGGTACGCGGTGCCTGCACGCCGAAAGTGGCCCGCAATTCTTCGGGCCACCGACAGCATCTCTTGCACGCCCCTGTCGTTTTTTAAATAATTCTGCACCACCAAATTCAAGGTATGTGCAAAACATGGGATGTGATGGAATTTGCGCAGATGTAATGCACGCACAATATTGCTGGCGTTGTCCGATGTCACAAATCCCCAGGAGAGTCCAATTGGTTTTCTGCTGTGTGGCTATTCTGGAAAGCGGTGATACAAAGCGTAGCCTGCCTAGGAACGAGTTGGCGTTTGCGAGATGCTGCTACTGGTGCCGCCGCTGCTGTTCTTGCTGCGGGAGGCAATACATCTACCCAGTGGGCTGTCACAGTCATATAGTCCTGAGTCTGCCCTGCTCCACTTGTCCACATGTCCGTGGTTAAGTGGACATTGGGTACAACTGCATTTTTTAGGACACTGGTGAGTCTTTTTCTGAGGTCTGTGTACATTTTCGGTATCGCCTGCCTAGAGAAATGGAACCTAGATGGTATTTGGTACCGGGGACACAGTACCTCAATCAAATCTCTAGTTGGCTCTGAATTAACGATGGATACCGGAACCACGTTTCTCACCGCCCAGACTGCCAAGGCCTCAGTTATCCGCTTTGCAGCAGGATGACTGCTGTGATATTTCATCTTCCTCGCAAAGGACTGTTGGACAGTCAATTGCTTACTGGAAGTAGTACAAGTGGTCTTCCGACTTCCCCTCTGGGATGACGATCGACTCCCAGCAGCACCAGCAGCAGTAGGCGTTACACTCAAGGATGCATCAGAGGAATCCCAGGCAGGAGAGGACTCGTCAGACTTGACAGTGAAATGGCCTGCAGGACTATTGGCTTTCCTGGGTAAGGAGGAAATTGACAAGGAGGGAGTTGGTGGTGTGGTTTGCAGGAGCTTGGTTACAAGAGGAAGGGATTTAGTGGTCTGTGGACTGCTTCCGCTGTCACCCAAAGTTTTTGAACTTGTCACTGACTTATGATGAATGCGCTGCAGGTGACGTATAAGGGAGGATGTTCCGAGGTGGTTAACGTCCTTACCCCTACTTATTACAGCTTGACAAAGGCAACACACGGCTTGACACCTGTTGTCCGCATTTGTGTTGAAATAATTCCACACCGAAGAGCTGATTTTTTTTGTATTTTGACCAGGCATGTCAATGGCCATATTCCTCCCACGGACAACAGGTGTCTCCCCGGGAGCCTGACTTAAACAAACCACCTCACCATCAGAATCCTCCTTGTCAATTTCCTCCCCAGCGCCAGCAACACCCATATCCTCATCCTGGTGTACTTCAACAGTGACATCTTCAATTTGACTATCAGGAACTGGACTGCGGGTGCTCCTTCCAGCACTTGCAGGGGGCGTGCAAATGGTGGAAGGCGCAAGCTCTTCCCGTCCAGTGTTGGGAAGGTCAGGCATCGCAACCGACACAATTGGACTCTCCTTGGGGACTTGTGATTTAGAAGAACGCACAGTTCTTTGCTGTGCTTTTGCCAGCTTAAGTTTTTTTTTTTTTTCTAGCGAGAGGATGAGTGCTTCCATCCTCATTTGAAGCTGAACCACTAACCATGAACATAGGCCAGGGCCTCAGCCGTTCCTTGCCACTCCGTGTCGTAAATGGCATATTGGCAAGTTTACGCTTTCTCCTCAGACGCTTTTAATTTAGATTTTTGGGTCATTTTACTGAACTTTTGTGTTTTGGATTTTACATGCTCTCTACTATGACATTGGGCATCGGCCTTGGCAGACGACGTTGATGGCATTTCATCGTCTCGGCCATGACTAGTGGCAGCAGCTTCAGCACGAGGTGGAAGTGGATCTTGATCTTTCCCTATTTTAACCTCCACATTTTTGTTCTCCATTTTTTAATGTGTGGAATTATATGCCAGTATCAATAGCAATGGCCTACTACTATATTTACTGCGCACAACTAAAAGGCACCACAGGTATACAATGTAGATGGATGGATAGTATACTTAATGGATGACGAGTGACGACACAGAGGTAGGTACACAGCAGTGGCCTACCGTACTGCTATATACAGTATACTGGACCTGGTGGACACTGTCAGCAAACTGCTAAACTAGTCTAAAAAAAAGGCACCACAGGTATACAATGTAGATGGATGGATACTAGTATACTTAATGGATGACGAGTGACGACACAGAGGTAGGTACACAGCAGTGGCCTACCGTACTGCTATATACAGTATACTGGACCTGGTGGACACTGTCAGCAAACTGCTAAACTAGTCTAAAAAAAAGGCACC